>NC_045791.1:45637868-45827868 GCF_009873245.2 Balaenoptera musculus
GTTTTAAGCCTGGAAATAAACTTTAGTTTTTTTTGTATCATAGGACAACAAAAAAGAATGAATGTGCTCCCAACCTTGGTGTACTACAGAAACATTTTATAAATATTTAACATTCTATAGGACTGATTCATGTATTCTCACACAACTCTGTGGCAAGGCTGACCCATGCTGCCGACATTCTACATATCACTGAGACAGGGAGGTGAAATTTTCCTGCTTTCAGTCTAATTGTCTTTGACAATTGCAGTGCCTAGTGCTACACTGCTTGTGTTGTATTTAAAAACAGGAAAGAGGAGAGACTTGTTCATTAAAGATGCAGTATCCCTGGTTCACACAAATGCATCTGGCAGGTTCAAAATCGAATGTCAACCAGAGGTCTTAGCAGAGTGTGAGCTTCAGTTCATGTGTGGGTTAGTCACAAGTACAGCTGGTTTTGAATTCTGAAATACTAATAGCTCCATGTTTGCTAATGTGCTTCATATGAAAATCAGGTGATTCAACAACTGAAGGCTTTACTTTTCAAAAGAAAAAACATATTAAAACACTTTGAATTGTAAAGTGGTCATGTATATCTCTGCATATATGAAGAGAGGAAGTAACCAGTTGCTTCTGAGTAATGTAAAATAGACAGTTTTAAAGTTCACATAGTTGGTGGTGAAAACAGCACACATACCACATACATACACACACAAACATACACGCTAATTATATATATATATGTATATATATATTAGAACTTTAGTGGCCTCAATAGTTCAACAAACTGTGTCCCTTTCACTTTGCAAAATAATTTCAATGATCATGATACCCAATTCTTGCTAAAAAAACATGAGAATGAGATTATAGAAGTAACTTTCTGCTTGGAGTTAGACACATTTTCAGAGAAAAAAATTCTAAATGCCTCTAGAACATATTTTCCAACCCACAAATATATTTAAATTTACAAAGACCTATTGTGGGAATTAATTTGGACTTTTTTTGGATGTATTCTTTTGAAAACTGCGTAGCCAAGTACTATGCAACCAGTGTAAATTGACCTTGGTATTTTACATAGCATAGCCTCTGGATAGCTTTTTTCACTTGCCCAGATGGTGTTTGGCCTATGTATTTTAGTGGAATGGTTTATTTTCTCCTTGATAGGTTTCAAATGCACAAGAAAACATTATACCCGTCTATCTGCATTTGAGTAGAATACAAACTGACTAATAGATAAACATTCTGTGTGAAAGTAAATAGCCTTAAAGTATACTGCCTTCACATTCCATTGATCAGCTCAGTCAGCAAATTTTTCTGTATTGTCACTAATGTTCTAAATATTTTGGTGAGAAGCGTGCCAGAAGTGTAGAGTAAATTTTCCATTCGTGTCACACATAAGGTCATTATGAACTACCTCTTGAATTTCTATTGATCCTTCTACTGAAGTAGTTTCCTTCACTTCCTTTTTGTCCCTGTTGGAAATGTTATTGCAGTTGTGAAGAAGGGAATTAGGGGCTGTTAAGTGGACTGGCTCAAATCACCTGGCCAGACAGCAAGAGACTTGGACTGGCTCATTACCTTACCTTCATTAGTAGCCTTCTCCAAATTCTTAGCAGTCAGAAAGAGTCCAAGACTATGAAGCCCCATTACTCAGTTGTACCATCACTGATTGTGCACGTTCACTTCTCAGGATGTGGTACCCCACCCCCCTCCCCAAGCTCCAGAAAAGGTGGTCAGAAAAGAGCTCATTATTAGCCTAGTCCATAGAAGAGCTCATAATGCTGCCATGCAGAATCAAAGACTCACAGGACAGCACTACCTACTCAAAGGTCAGCATTATCTCCCCCAACAGATCTTCATTTCTTCAGCATGCCCAATTTCCTGAGATCAAATCCTAGAATTTGTGAGGCTAAATGAAATTCACACACAACTTCAGCTTCTGCCTAAATACATGGATTTTTGGCCACTGGTATCTCAAAGTAATTTTTAAGTCATTTAAAGCTAAAAGCCAATATGCATGACTTTATTTTCAGTTTTATAAATGAGTGTAAAACACAATAGTGCAGTCATATATTTGGCATTAACTCTTACTAGCCACGAAAATGTGGGTCAATACTGGATTTTCCAAAGTTGTCTAAGATTGGGTTTGTCAAAACTTGCCAGTTGCTTTCAAGTGAACACAGAATGTTGGCGGAAATGAAATGTGACGTCCAAAAGACTGAAAATAGGTCAGCACCGTGCAAAAATAAACTTGTCAGTGAGATCAATATGAACCTACAGGTTAATGGGGATATTAGAATTTCCTTACAATAAGGGATATGTTCAGGGTAGAGCCAGAACACGATTGTAGTGTTTATTCACTTGTGAAAAGCAGAGGACGTACTTAAATATTATTTTTTGTATCCTTAATGAAAGGCACTGCTTTTTAATATGGAATATTTATATGTAAGAACAGTTTTAATTGATAGAAAATCATAGTAAGTTAAACTCTGGTTCATTTGCTCAGTTTTTAGCAACAAGAAAAATAAGAAAAAAGGGGAGTAATGATCAAGCATCATAAAATTTCAGAAATATCATCAAGTCCTTCATTAGCTTTCTCTATGTTAAGTGTTTCAGAGAATTTGACATTGTGGATGAAATCAGTAAAAAAAAAAAAAATTTGAAGGAAAACAAAACAATAACAGAAAGACCTTTCTTAGGGCTTCTCATTGCATTTATTTAAAATTTTAAAAAATGTACATCACTTTTTGAATACATAAAATGCCAGTGCTTTGCAACAGTTTTGTTACTGCATCTCTCAACTAAAAAAAGGAAGGAAAAAAAAAAAAAAAAACCAGGAAAAATACATTCAAAAAGCCAGGCTGTTCTGCTTATGCACGGGCAGTGGCTTTGGAAGGCTACAGCTTACACCGTGTCTGTTCAGAGGCATTGCCAAACATCAGTCAGCTAGCAATGAAAAGTTGCACATAAAGCATTAAAGGATACAAAGAACAACTTGGTGGGGAGCAGGAGAGGAATGGGAAATTGAGAAAAATGCCACATATGCTGTTGGGGTGAGGGTGGACTTAGGCGGAAGTGAGCATGAAGACTGATGTTTTTTGGAAACTAGATTTATGGGAAAAGATGGAAGAAAACAAAGTAGCATGTTTGGCAAGCTATATTTGTGTGTGTGTGTCTACTTCCAATTTTCTACTTGACTTTCCAAGAGAAATGTAACAAAACTGAGGTAGAAATGAATGTGGGAGCACTACAGCCCAGAAGATTTCAAAATGAGAAGCAAAATTGCACTGACAAGAGAGGAGTCAAGAAGGAGGGGGGACGTAGATATATTCTTTGCGGATATATAAGTTGGTTGGTTGTTTTCTGTATTTATTTGTTTGCTTGTTTGTTTTGGTTGCTATCTTCTGCATTCTGTCAAACAGCGCGGCAAGCCTATAAGCTAGATTAGTGAATAGGATGACACCATTCCCAGCAGTTTCAGAGAGAACTTGCAAATCACCACCACCATTACCAGCTCTGCAGGAAAAGGCAGTCCTAGTTTTTAGGTACTGTGACTTTCAGGGTCCTAAACAGGTCTTGTGGCTGACTGTTCTAGACACTAACACAAACTGAATAAGTAGCTTTCCATTAACCAGTGTACCTTCTAAGAACATTTTCACTTCATTATCAAGGAGCAATGTACGAATAACTCTTGCAGGTATTTATATAAAGAATTATTCTGCTCTGGTCAATTCCCCATAATTAGTGAAAGAACCTTTAAAAAAAAATCCTTCCATTTTTACTTTAAGTTGTAAATATTCAGTTGTATCACACTCAGTATTTTTCTGGATACATTCAAAGTAATTTTCCTTGCTATTTTCCAATTGTTGAGGTAAACATACATTTTAATATAAAGTAACATTGAAGCCTATCCCATTACTCTCAGCAGTACATAGTGCTTTCAACACATTCCTTTGAGGTACTGTACAAATCACAATCACTTTCCTGAGTTTTTGCAGACAAGAACATTAAAAGAAATGAACTGCAGAAATTAAGGTCCAGATTACCGTTACCCTGTTTTACCTGTTCTTAGCTTAATACTGCAGAACAGACAGGATTGAGGAATACTGTTGCTCTTAAAATGGCAAAAATCTGGTTTTCTGTCGAAACACAACCATTCATCTCTTTAGTCCAATAATGTTTGAAGTTAAAGCTCTTTATATTAGCACATGCCACCAATGTAATTGTGAGGCAAACAAAAAATAAAGCACCACTCCAGGCACTTGACAGCAACTAAATCTCGAGAACAGCAGAATGGAATCAACACACGAGGTTCATGTCCTTCTGAAATCAACACACTTGCACCTTGCTCCTTGGTGAGTGTTGTCTAGCTTGAACCGAACTGAGCATCAGCAGATGCTTTATGTCATCTGGGGCTTTCAAATCAGAAGCTCTCATTGGATGCGTTTTTCCTCCAAATCTACCCTGACTCTAAAGATGCAACTTAATTGTCTTCTTCCCCAGTACCCTTTGCAATTTAAACACTACTGGAAAGGGGCTCTATACCCTATGTAGCAGGTTTTATGTGTGTGTGCCAACATTCATTACATTTTTTTTTAAAGAAGTTATCACTGACTGCAACCAAACATTTTGTTCCATTCAACATACATATCAAGCTCTTTTTGAGATATGCTAGGCTGAATCTTGCAGAAAGCATTTTCAAAGTCTTGATATGTAACGGGTCTCAACTGGCTGGGCATAATGGCTGAAAGGTCTGTGGCTGGCATGGCATGGAGAGGGCCCACCGCTGCTTCCTGACACAAATGAGCCACGTCTAGTCCAGAAAAGCCTTCTGTGCGCTGGACGAGCAGTGCAAACTCCTTGTCATTGAGACAGTAATTGTGCTGTGAGAGCAGTTGTACTATTATCTGGTGCCTCGCTGTGCTGTCAGGAAGTGGGATTAAAAGTCGTTTCATGAAGTACCTCCGAAGAGATTCATCTATGTCTTCTGGTTTACTGGTGGCACAAATTACTACGATTTGGTCCTCAGCCGAAGTTAGTACAGTGTCCAGCTGCATCAGGAATTCGGTTCTCATCCGACTGACTGGACTGTGCTCCTCACTCACTTGAGAGGAGAGAAGCATGTCAATGTCACTGACAAAAATCACCGAGGGCTGGCGACACCTGGCCACAAGGAAAGAGGCATGGATAATTTTCTCTGCTTCTCCTAACCACTTGGCGATAAGTCCAGAACCAGCAATTTTGAAAAACGTGGCCCCCAGCTGACTAGCTATGCATCTGCCCAATAATGTTTTGCCTGTTCCCCGAGGTCCAAATAAAAGGATGCTCCGAGGCAAGGCCGTCAGTCCACTGAATGCATCTGACCTCAACACTGGCCATAAAACCTCCTCTTTAATGACAGCCTTTACCAGGTCGAGACCAGCAATGTCATTCCAGTCCACTGGCGGTCCTTGGGTGATAATCTCGTTGGTTACCAGGTCAATGAGGTGCGTGTCAGTATTCTTCAGTTGCTCGTCCACAGAGTGGTTGGATGAGGTAGCTGCACGGAGCCCAGGGCCTTGCATTGGATGGGAGAGGAGCTGCCTGTGCTCATCCCCACGCTCACTCATTACTGGTGAAGTGTACTTCCCGAAGGATTCACTGGATCTTGATCCCAATGAATTTTTAGCAGTACTGTAGGAAGGAGGGGTCAGAGCCCTACTGGACTGGCTGCTGAATTTCCTTTGCTGTTCAGAGGACATTAGCTGCTTCGTTGGCTTAAATGCTAAGGATGATGTTTCAGCACTTCTGTCAAAGCCATTCCCCCGATTTGAGTTTGAAATGCTGTTGTCGGGCATTCTGTACATAGGACTCTGGGTAGATCTCTGTTGGCCATAGCTGTAATTTCCATAACTGGAGTCCATGTCTCCTTGCCCTGCCATATAGAAAGCTTTCCTTTTGAGAGAACTTGCCGAACTGTTTGTCAGAGCCGCGGGTGCGATAGGTGTCAAACCATGACCCTGGTAGGTGTAGCCAGGAACAGTGGTGGGGGGCAGGGGGGTGGGAGCAGGAATTCCTGAAGGCAGGTATGCTGAAGGAGGAGGGGGTGCACCCCCAGGGCTGTACCCAGATCCCACAGCAGTATGAGGAGGATAGCTAGCAGAGGGATAGCTGTAACTGGAGAGGTTAGAAGTCCCATTGTAGCCTGGGACCAGGGCTGGTGGCGGAGGAGGAGGAGGTGGTGGCTGTAGGAGCCCAGAGCTATGCAAGGGAGAAGGATGAGGTGAAGGAAGTGCAGGTGCTGGCTGGCTGCTGTAAGTAGAATGCAAATATGAGCCGTTGTATCCTGGGGCATATTCCTGAGATGGGAGCCCTGTATGAAGACTAGGTACAGTGTGGCTTCCACAGGTACTACTTGAATAACTAGGCTCTGTCAGGTTGCTGGCCACCCCAGGAGAGCTCCCTATACTTGCAGAGACATCTGCTGGAGGGAGGGCTGAACTGACTCCAGCTTTGCTGGCAGTGATAACATCCGGAACACAGTTCATGGGATAAACAGCGTCTGAATTCAAGGAAGGCTGCCACGGTTCGCTTTCATTTTTCCGACCGTTCACTAGTCCTGATGGTGCATCGGAGTAGTTGCTGAGTACAGGTCGGTCCACGGGGCCTTCCAAAATGCCAGAATACTTCTCTGCATATTTTTTTAGTAGGTTGGATGCAGTCAGAGCAGATATGTCATCATTTGCCCAGGCATACTGGTAGGTGCGCTGCAGATGACCTCTGTAAGCTTCAACTTTGTGGGCGGGAGACCGAGTGGTGGAGGTGATGTCAAAGTGCTGTTCTGGCCACTGGGCATGCTCTGGCGTCCACTGCATCTTCAAGCCTAAAGATTTGGGGGGGAAAAAGTTAATTTACTTAGACACTCATCAGAACTGTTAAAGCTTTTTCCCCCAACTTCTTTTGTTACCTATTATTTTCCGCCAATGATAGTGACATTATAAAGGATTTCCACAGTTTATAATACCTGTTATGGTCTCTACAATGCATATACTTTAAAAGGGACTGAATTTCAACCCTGTATAAAAAGTAAACAATTTAAATGAAAACCCTGTATAAAATTTCAACCCTGTATAAAAAGTAAACAATTTAAATGAAAACTTTCAACCCTGTATAAAAGTAACTTCAACCCTGTATAAAAAGTAAACAATTTAAATGAAAACTCTGTAGGAGACCTACATTTTTTTTCATTTTTAAGTAATAAGTAAATTTATTTCTGCTAAGCCTATCAAGTTACTTGCTACACACACACATAGAAACACATATGTATGTACACACACATTCCTGTCAAATTAGAATTCAATCACAGGTTCTTACAATAAAATATGCATACATTTAAAATATCTAGCACGTGAGAGTGTTAACATGTGCGATATCTAGCTATCCTGTCTCTTCACATCACAGTTTCTGTTTTATATTTTAACCAATATAAAAATGAGACACAGCTGACAGATCACATCTAGGACACCTCTCTTATTTGGTACTGAACACCTAGTTAGCACAGTATAATGCTCCCTGCGCAGAACAATATGACACAGACATAGCAGGTCATTCCATAATCCAACTCTCATCTAAAGTGGTCCACGACAGTTTCAAATCTGCTTCGTGGAGTGCAGCAAAGCAATCTCCCAGGCAGCGCTCCATCGCTTTCATCGCACAAAGCCTACAACTCGGTATGAATTACAACTGGCTCCTTTCTGCCTCTCAGTCCTGTTGTTGAAACTCTGAAAAAAAAAAACAAGCATCACTTGTCTGTCGGTCTTCTAGCTAGCATTCTCCCTTCTTCTCTTATCATCTTTCCCTCTGCCTTACAGCCTCCAAGGTACTGAGGTTGGGGGGGGTGGGTGGGAAATTATATATATATATATATATATATATATATATATATATATATATATATATATATATATATATATATGAAGTGGGGGAGATAAAGAGAGAGGAAGGAAGCAGGTAGAAGGGAAGATAAGAACAGAGGGAATCTGGATTCTAACTCTTTACATTTATGGAAAGCAGCGTGTGGCATAAACTCGAAGAGTACAACTAGAAAATGAGATGCTATGTGTAACTCTATCATCTGCTAGATTACTAACCGAAGCACGGTGACTCTGTAGCAAACTATACAAGAGTATTTTCTCATTATGAAGCAGTCAGAATGAGAGAATTATTTGAATTTCACAGTTTAAAGAGAGACCTTAGACATTGCCTTATTTCCCTCATTAGGGAACCAGTACCCAAAGGGATTTATAATGTACCCTCGAGGACTCACATATAGTTAGTTACAGAAGAGCACTGGAACCCTGTTCTATTTCCCAGTGCTGGTTCGTCCTATTCTAATCTCTGCTTGATTGGAACACTTCCTATTCTGATACAGCTGTATTAAGCAGGCCTCCTTAATCTCCTTTGTATTATGGTAAGTGAATTTTGCAAACTCTCTTGTGCCCTCTGGCAGAGATTCCTTGATAAGAAGGAGTTCTGGTCTAAATGAAGCATCTGTGGCATCAGCTCCCTTCTGAATTACTGCAGTCTATTTTGACAGCTCCTACCCGCTTCTGCTTTCCTCCTCCAACCCCTTTAGCTCTTCATTGCCTGACTTTGGCTCCTGACGTGGCCGGCTTTGACTTACTGAGCTAAACTGAACGTATCACAGAGTTTGGTAACAGAATGGCATGTTGATTCCCTTCTGACTCCCTCTTCCTTGCTTGCAAAACCACTGCACCAGACACTGGAAGTTAATTAGCAGGATGATGCTGTGCTAATTGTGTTAATTTACAAGGTTTCAGTCAAAGAGAATCATGCCAGGGCCGGCACTGCTGTCATGCTTCTGACTTAATGATTAAGAAATACTGAAAACAAGGTGGGAAAGATTGCAGTAATTACATAATAAATGAATAAAGCAACAGGATTCATTTGCAAATATATTTTACTGCAGTTGTACTCATTTGCATTTGGATTTTTAAAAAGGATCCATGTAGATATTCATTGGCAAATCACCATCTCAATTAAATTAACTCTGCTGCACTGTATAACTTAATCAAGCTCCATATATATATATAGATATATATCTATATATATCTATATCTATATCTATATATAGATAGATATATATCTATCTATATATATATATATCTTTTTGAGTAAAAATACTAAACACCTTACTTCTCCTGTATATGCAACAGAGTCTTCACTTTCCTTTCCTTCACCTCCCCCCAAATCTTCATGTTTCTCTTTTAAAACTATTTTAAAAAATAATCTCTTCAATTGGAAAGAACATATTATAAAATCCTGATGAAGTGCAGCTTGCATCATTTCATGCAGAGGAACTCTGGGGGGGCCTTCTAGGAAGAACTAAAGTGATATTCTTAATTGTTTCTGCTTTCTCAATCATTACTTTTTAAGGGGGAGAAAAACACACCGCAAAATGGGTGAAATGACCGAGACCACACTTAAAGGGGAAAAGATGCAATTTTAATGAAGCAGCATTTCAGGAATCATACTTTCATTAAATTCAACTGGAAATTATTAAGAGCAAATCACCAGGAACCAATCGCAAGTAATCAGTATCTAAATTCTTCTAGTGTCATGGGATTTACTTCAAGCCTTATAAAAAGGAGAGAATATTAATGTGACTGTAATGTAGAACTGTCTAAAAGACCTACAGATTCATTAGTACTGTAAATTATTTCCAGGGAATTTCTATTAGGATTTTTTTTCTTTAAAAGATTATCAAAATACAGAGTTGAGAAAATAAGAAAACATGTATGCTATGAGTAGGAATTTAATTAGATGGATACAGAAGAAACATGAATAAATGTCTTTAAAAGAGGTCTCAGAAAATAATTTAGGAGTCACAGACAATGGAATTTACCACAAACACAACACAACACAACACTCACACACACACACACACACACACACACCCCATAAAAGGGTCTGGCTTCCTTTCAGTTAGCTGAGCTAAGCCATTGTTGGCATTAGTTAACAAACATACATAACAAACATGATTTAAAAAAAAAATTGCCCCTTAAAAAAAATGAAACTGCTTTAGCTTTAGAGTAATTATTTTAAAAAACAACCAAAAAGGGCAACTTTCACCTTTATTGGATTAAAATTTTCCTTGTAAATTAATCATTTGTAAAATACATGCAACAAATGATTTTAGTAAGTTATAATCACTGTAAAAGACAGGAATATATAATAAAGTTTAAATAAAATAGGTTGGCCAGTTTCACTGCATAGAGAAATGCATAGTTTAACTGCATAAACTCTAGCAAAAATAATTAAATTTCATAAGATTTCTGTTTCATCTGAAATTAAATAAAGATCCTATCAAAATTATCTATTTGGGGCTTCCCTGGTGGTGCAGTGGTTGAGAATCCGTCTGCCAATACAGGGAACACGGGTTTGAGCCCTGGTCCGGGAAGATCCCACATGCCACGGAGCAACTAAACCTGTGCGCCACAACTACTGAGCCTGCACTCTAGAGCCCACGTGCACAACTACTGAAGCCTGTGCGCCTAGAGCCCACACACCGCAACAAGAGAAGCCACCGCAATGAGAAGCCCGTGCACCACAATGAAGAGTAGGCCCCGCTCACTGCTACTAGAGAAAGCCCACGTGCAGCAATGAAGACCCAACGCAGCCAAAAACAAACAAATAAATAAATTTATATTTTTAAAAAGTTATCTATTTGGAAAAATTACTGGATACACCAGTAATTGCCTTTTGATTCTCATGCTATTTTTGGATATGCTTACCAAGATAATTGAAAGTTTATTTATTGATGCATACTAAATAACAACCTAAGCAGGGCTGCAAAAGTTAAGATTAAGCTTTCATTAAATAACCTTAAGGGGACAGAATTATTCACATCCCCTGAAACATGAGTATTTATCCAGTGCTTTAAAATCATTAATAGTATTTGAAAGTATAAATTAATAGTTAAACCATAAGCTAGTTCCTAATATTAGTAGGAACTGAAGAAGCCCGTGTTCAGGAGAGTGTTCTGGTCTTAGGAGGACAAAGAGCTTTTTCACCAGTTTCTTGAATTTTAATACTAATTGGAAGTAGAACTAAACTTGTTGTCATTGTTATTATTATTGTTCTATTTATTTGTGGCGATATTTCTGATGTGAAATGTAAGCAAAATGTGGAGCCAAATGTTCTTTGAACAAAATATCATGCTCCCTTTGATTACACTGCTGTTATCTGTAAGAAGCAGCACATGCGTGTCACTTAACTTGGCACCCAAATAATAAGATGGGTTTTAAAAACAGTTCTTATATGGTTTCCTCTTTGGAACATGAAGAGAAAAACCTCAGAAACAATACTATTTTAACATTATTAGAAACATGACTCCAGAACAATAACTCCCACTGCTGTTTAGAAACAGCTTAAATATTAGGTACAATAAAAATTCAGAAAACAGTAGAAGGTAAGAAAAATAGTTCCTCAAGACAATTGAAGAATTGTTCCAAAACATCAATTTTCATTTTTGAAAGGATTAGAAAATTCTTAATACACCTGGCAAATTTCACAATGCAATGTGTTTATTTTTAAAATATATAATTTAATAGAAAGCTGCTTTTAAGATACTTTAACATAAGTGTGCACAAGGATGACAGATACTACAGTAAAAAGCCTGAGTATTTTATTTTATTGTTATAGGATGAATTTATGTATATATAAATGAACAAGTCTATATTTCCCAAGAAACCGGACAGTTTGGATAACATTTTTTCATTCTTATCATTACTGACCATTTTATAACTTAGGTTTAATTACTAAACAGTTGCTGCCTCATTGCTCTACTTCTTCCATTCAACTCTTTAACTATTTTGAAGCAAAATAACTGTGGCATCCTTCAAAGTTCTGTCACAGCTTCAAAATGATAAAGACACTGTTATATAGAAAAATGAAGGACATAAAAACAACTTTCAGAATAGGAGGAAATTGGGAATAAAAGACTAGGTCTTCTAGAATCGATTTTTAGCACACATTCATGGAAAAATTAATCTAAGACACTCACTACCGCACCCCCGTACCCCAACACAGGTATGCTATTCAGAAGTTCATGAGGTCTATAAAAGCGGCTCTCTTCTACAAGGTTCCCATAGGGTAATTCTGGCTGTTAGGGACTCTGCTTTCATTTGTAGGTTTTCTCAGACTTCCTAAGGGCAGAGACCTGAGGCAAACACCTGCAGGCATGGCAGGCTTGCTCTAGGAAAGCTGCACAGTGCTCACACAGGCCTGCACGACATCACTACACCTATTACACTCCTTTGGGCTATCGTGCCTCTGAACCTCTCATTATCATTTTTAAAAATAATATTTTTAAATTGAACACCATATTTACCAAGATTCTCTCTAGAAAAAATCACTACTGGGGTAAATACAATAAAGTAATTATAATAGTTTACTTACTGCCCCCTCAGCCTAATAATGCAACAGATTTATCATCTCCTAGGTAGGAAATGGCCAAACTAACACATAGAACATTCAGAATTTCAAGTAGAGAGTAGCAAATTCATTGGCTAAAAAATAAGAGTCTTCTGAGAGAGGGCCTACAAACTTCCTGATACTGAAAACTGGCCCTACACAATAACTACTGACCTTTATCCTTCAGGGGGAGTGATGACCGATCAAAATGTTTCAGCAGACTAAGCAGCATTCTCCTTTCGTGTACCGACCCTCATACGCCAAGAGGCCAACACAGCAGTATCTAGTATTACCTGTTCTAATCTATTTGATTTGAAATCTTCCTTAGTCCATTTCCCAATCATTCCTAGCCTAAAAATGTGATGTCATATTTAAAAGTAATATCAGGGGAGAAGTGAGGGGAAGAAGCACAGAAATTATATATTCTCCTTAACCTACTTAAATAGGTTCCATCTTCAGAACACCAAAATGAAAAGTCCTGTATAAGCTGAATATGACACAGGGACTGTTAATCTTAATTAGTCAACAAATTGAGGGCCTGCTGTGTGTAAAGCCTTGTGGTTCAATGCTAAGAAATTACATCAAGGGAATCCGTTTACCAGACAATGAAACTTTTCCAGGTTCTGCATTCTTTATAATTTCACATTCTAAATTCCCTTAGACTCTTTGATTTTAGAGATTAAGGGAACTTTCAAATGACCTAGTCCCCAATCCAGACAGCCTCCGTTACAGGTTTAGTACTTTACTTATCGTGGTATACTGTGGGGTTGAGCACTATTTTGTCTAACACAGTGTTTTATTTGGAGGCATTACTAGATTGTTGGGATAGAAAGGGACTGGAGAAAACATAAAGATCCTAGAATTTTGTTTGAAGAGTGAATAACCCAAGCTTGAGGTTCAGGCCACTGGCCCTGATCCATGCCATCATTTATTTGTTCTAATCCTGGTGAAATCACATAAGCATATCATACTCACTTTTTTCAGCCATAAAATATAGACAATAATGGTATCATATACCTTACTCGATTGTTATTAAGGTTACCTAAAGCAGTAATATTTGTGAAAATATTTTCCAACTGTAACCTGCTACACAAATATTTCTTCTTATGCTTTTATTTTGAAAAAGCCAGAGATGCATTAAACACAAAACAAAACTGACTAGACAGAAAAAAACTAAAATCACTCCTAGAATTTATAAATCACTTTTTCTTCAACCTCTGGACAGCTACTGAAAAGGAAATTTTCCAGTGGGAATGTTGGTTATAAGAAAGGTATAGAAATTCTTTCATACTCAGCAAAACACAGAGCATGATCTCCTTAATCAAAAAGCTGTCAAAAATTCAAAATATTTTTATGCTATTTATTCTTAATGGTATTTGTGAGTCAACATTGTAGAGACCACAGCTAAGAAACAATAGAGGTTTAAAACCAGTTAAGGATGATCTGAAAACCCAGTCTCAAAATAAGATATTCTAATTATATAGCAATACTGTCAAAGATTTTTCTCTTTAAATCACACTTTCACACCTCAAGAATCCAAATTATAATACATTTTGCAGCAAATTACTCCCTCCCCCTATTCCACGTTATTTGCATAAAGCAATCCTTTTTAACAGTCACAAAGGCATTTCTGGCTAAATGGTCCTTGGTAAATATAGTTTAAATACCTCACCTTCTAACATAGAGAAATTGCCACCTGACAGCCTGAAGGCAGCATGTAACCTGTAACTATATTTCATTTGGCCAGCACAGAGTTTTAAAAATCAGTCAATTTTATATAAAAGAATCTGTAGTTCCATATTTCCCACTTTTTCAAGACAAGTTGAATGATCTTACACTAGACCTCATTCTTGCCTGGCAACAGTTGCCTGAATCTGAGGTCCAGTTGCCCCCTCTAGACATGGCATGCCCTCTCCATTCTGTCATGATGTTCCCACTCTCTATTACAACATCAGGTATTTTTATGGTATCTACTGGTCACATATGCAATTAAAATTATGACTTCACTCTGAAGCTTCAAGCTCCAGTTTTTTCACTTAAGTACATTTTCCTGAAAACTAGCTAGTGCTTTAAAACTTAAAAAAAATAGTAGTGCCTTTAGATTAAAAATTTTCCAAATACTATTTATTATGTCATTCCTGCCCTGCTACTCAAAGCACAGGAAAAATATTTGATATTTCCCTTGTTGATTCAGTGTCACTAGTACAACAATGTAAAATGAGAAACGATTGCTTTAAAAAACTGGTTTCCAGATTGCTGCTGTTTCAGCGTTCCCCCCTTGCTCTGATTTGTTAGATACTTTTTCTAGCTGTTTTCCATGTCAGTCTCCACCATTCCTAATATGCTCCCTGAATATGCCATAGGTTCTGACTCCACAAACCAAGACTTCATTTAATAGTAATAGTCAATCATGACCTCTACTACAACTTTTGAGACATTAAGTTACTCCAAAGTTATGCTTCTTATTTCTTATAGCAAGTTGCTGGGTAGATGGTATCTGGATAAGCAACTGATCTTGTTCTGTATGTCATCATTTTGAGCTTTAAAAGCAAGTATTCAATGTTACAGGGCACCATGACTTGGACTAGAATGGTATATACCCTGTCCTTCAATTAAATTTGTGGGTAGCTTATGATCTGAATCAGCTTCCCGAGAATGCATTAAATTTTATTCACAGCAACAAAATATTCACTCATCAAAACGTGACCAAGTATAAAAATCTCTATTTTGCCAATATTTCATAATGAGGTTAAAACTTGGTATGCATGGGTCTCATAGGTCATCATTTTTAACATGCAAGTCATATATAAGAGAATGACTTGCATTTATGAGGATGAGTGCATAAGCACTTATGCAAAGAAAATTACACTGATAAAAGAAATATCACTTTTAGGCCACCAGGCTTATGTTCAATACATTATCAAAAGAGCCTATCACTTAAAGCAAACCAAAAATTATAATCATAATTCAAATAAATATTTTTTTTCCTCTGGGGGTCCTAAAATCTCCCATACTCAAATCAAAGTATTCAAGTGAACATATAATCACACTCACATAAAATACATATAGTTTATAGTTCAGATTTATGGGTTTTCTTTTTTAAAGCAAGGGGTAGTTTTACAAAAGCATATGTATACAAATTTTTGAATAATTTTCTAAATCAAGTAAAAAACTGTCCAAAAGCCTGTGTACATCCTACCATAATTCAACAGAATACACAACTATGCATATACATGCAATTTAAAATATACAAACAATTCATAGTCTGAATCTTAGTATTTAGTGTCAGATGTTATCAACTATTGCAAGGGAAAGGATTTGAGGGTTAGTGCGTAAGAGGACTGATTTTCCCATGTTGAGTCAAATGTTATCTTGTTTATTCTACCTCTGTGAATGATTTTAGACAATTTTAATCAGTTTAAATAGTGCTTTGTAGTTAACCTTTAAAGTTGTTACTTTGTGGCCTTTCATTACTCATTCTGTCTCTTCCCTTTTTCCATATACGTTTTCAATCCATTAAGGCCATCTACCCTTCCCCCGCAGTTCTTTCTGTCATACAGAGATCATCAGGACACACCACTTCTGTCCATAGGGACTGCCAGGGCTAATGAATACGTATGTTCTGTGTCACAACAGAGCACTCCCCTTGTTCTGCAGTATCAAACCTCTTATGTGTATAAATAACAGGTGAGCTGTAGCGTGCAGGGATAAATGGGGTTAACACAACCTGAAAGCTCCATGCTAGATTCATAGTATCCAGCCTGTATGACTGATCCAGAAAGAGAAATCCAAATGCCAAAAGTATTGTGCATTTTCTATGTGTTTTGAATCTTTATTTTAAAAAAGGACTCTGCTGAGATAACGTTACCAGCGTCCTAAAAGTCTGAGGGTCATCCAGTTGATTCTCAAGATACTCTTGTGCCATATAAAATAAATTTGCACTTTTAATTAACACAAACTGGGCATGGTACCAACCTTGAATTATGACATGGGTGGTTAATGTCCTCTGTCACACTGCTAAAAATGTTATGTTAATCATTATGTGTACATAGTGCTATTCGTAAATAGTTATTTGTGTGTATCTATTCTATTTCAAGTATATAAATGCAAAGCTCAATTTAGTTATATTTAAGGTGAACTACATTCATTTTTGCCCAACATCCCATGCTGATATGGGTCAATAAACAAATTCAGAATCTCCCAAGCCCCACGACCTTGTGTAAGATGGAATCTGCATTCAGCTTCTTTTTGTGTTCCTCTGAAACCTTACTCTAAAAAGACAGTTTACATAAAACAAAATAGATAATTCAGACTGCTTATTTAAATTGGAGGTCTCTCTCACATAATTAGACAAAGGAGTAAGAATATTATTTACATATATGTATACAACTCCAACCATTCTCCTTAAAAACTCTTTGCTTAAGGTAACTCTAAAGTGTGCAAAGCCCAGACAAAACTTGTTTAGGTTATTTATGCATTTTTCTCTTTTTGGCAATCCATGCATTAATTTTTAATGCAATAGCAAAATAGTGCCTTGGACTTTGATAAAAATATTCTATAGTCAGGGCTGGGTGACATGCTGCATTAATTCAGTGTCCTTCACTCCTGGGACCTGTGTATAATTTAGTCCAGCCTGAAGAAAATAACTTTGATCTGAAGGCAATGGAAAAAGCAACGTATGAAATGAGTTTTGGTAGGTTTAGTGTTGTTTTGCCCATATAAGACAAAATATGAAGATAAACTGCTTTAGAATACAATCAACATGGTCAAGGATTAAAAGTGAAGAGCTCTTAGTAATAACCGTAGTTTCCTCACCTTTCCATTCTCCCTACCTGGCCACATTCTATGGTTTGGTGAAAAAAAACCTGGGCACCACCTATAATTAGGATGCTCTAATTTCCAGATAAACAGAACATTGTTAAAGTGCAGTGTGAATGACAGTCCAGTCATTAGCGCTATTGGCTCTTCCATTTGTAAAAACAAAGAATGCTGCATAATGAGACAAAAGCAGAAGACAGGCTATCAGCATCCTCAAAGAAAGTGGCATTTCCTGTCCTGGAGGGGGTGCCCAACAAAGTAATCCTTGGGGAAAGCTAACAATAGGAGGGACCACAAGCAAAGAAATTGTTTCTTTAGATTCCTTCTTGATTGTGTTCTCTATGACAATATTAAACTGCATAGTTTCATCTACTGTTAGAATACATGAGGCCATAAAGAAAAAAAAAAAAAGTTTAGGTTTTGGCTGAAATGAATAAAATGGTTGATCCAGTGGCATTTGCCACATGAAATACAGATCCCTTTTCTTTTGCTTATAAATTCCACTTTAATTCCAATCCAACTCTCTTCTGTTGTGAATAAACACAGCTTACTTTGTCTCTAATGTAGCAGTGAAACACAAGGTTGCTCTCAATACTGTCAATAGAATTCAAAGCTGTAAGGATGTTGTTACTTCTATATGGTGAAAACTATTCTACAATTTTATACTTCTTATTGATGGTAATGAACTATTTTATTGGCCTCAGTTATGGATAAGCTCCAGTATTTGCTAATAATTTTAAGGAAAAGGAAAATTTTTTTCCAGTCACATTTTTCAATTAGCAGATAGAAATGTAATTTAAAATTTGCTAGTTTTACTTGCTTATGTTAAAAGAGTAAATAAGTCAAATCTTCCTGCTACCTCTTCAAACAGTGTGCATCCTATTTACACAAGTCCCTAAACAACAGGAAAACCAGAACCCTGCGGGTGATACAGGTAGGTTACACAGAAAAATCAAATCTAGGTGCTTACATGTGTATACGAAAGTGTTGTGTCTGTAGTTGTGGAAAGGATATAGAGAAAATGGGGAAAGGTGACAGAGAGAAGGAAAAGAGATTTTTAAAAATACCTTTATCCTAAAAATGATCTGCTTTATTATTTATAATCTCAGAGTCCAAAGCACATTCTAAGTTATTTAACTAGCATGTATACATAATACTTTAATCAAATATAAGCATTACTTAAAGTTTTCTTTAGCTATATATTTATTATTTGTGGCTTGAACCAAGTCATATATCTCAAAAAGTTTCCATACTTATAAAACTTAAAAGTCTTATTTATGACCTCCAAATATACTATGAACATCATTTCCTTCATTGAGTACTCATTTTCAAGGAGGTCTGGGTTTACATATGTGAAGTTTTTCAAAAAAGGAAAACTAATTACAATATTATTATATATTGACACATTTTCTCAATTGCATTCAAAAAGAAAAACACTTTACTAGAATCATTTGAGATGAAATGTTTAAAAAATCCTTGAAAAGCAAATAATTAAAATATATGATAATTGAGTTACTTAGGAAAGCATCCCAATTATAAATTTAGAATTGTTTTTGTGTTTTCTATATAAAAGTTCCCCCCCCGCCCGCCACGGCCTTAAACACAATAGAAAAATTCATAGAATTAATGAATCGTAGGTCTAAAAGTACATTCCTGCTCACTGAACTGACATACCTGGAACTGGTCTCCTTTTAAGTAAATCTTTTTGAAAGTATCCAAATGCCTACAAAGAGTACTACAATTTCATTCATATATGACTTTCAGTCTTATGGCCATTACACGATCACTTAGCTAACTTGTGAAGTTTTTCAGGTTAGGATGTTTTATTGTGCCCTCCTTTTTTTACATGCTTCCACATCCAGCCATTGTTTTCATATTTTACTTTAGGAATTATTTTATCCAGTTCAGTGTCAAATGATATTATACTTTAAAAATAATCTCTTCAGAAAATATAACATAAAATATAGTGGATTGCATCCCTGGCCATAGCTCTCAGAAGCATTAAAATGTTACTGGAGTGCCCGAATGACAGCAGTGACAGCTTAATCACTTAAAGGCTTTTTACATTAACAATTTTTTCTTTCAATTTGAGCAGTATATTCAGGCATGATTTAATAGGAGGTTAGCTGTTAAATGCAGCTAAATAACATACTTTTTAAAAATATCAAATCAAGTTTAGTGCCTAATGAATATTCCTTTACACTTTCTGATATATTAGTGCACATTCATAAAGCTTGGCTTCTTTTATTTTTCCACCAATATATGTATTTTTTAAAAAAATCAGTCGGATAATTAGCATGCATAGTCCAACAGTTTTCTATATTTTTATGATTTTAAGTAGAAGATCCATGGATAAAACATAATTGAAAGGTGAGCCTATTAATCTGGAGAATAACCTCCACAAACCAAATAGGGATGAATCATGTTGAAGTCTGCACCTCATTTATAGCTTTGTATTCCTAAGGAAAAAAAAAAAAAAACAAAACCAAAGCAGAGAGAAACTAAAGGTGACCTTATTTAGACATATTAGTCAAGGCAGGCTTTGCTGTTTTTAAGCAAACATGATTGTGACTCCACTTTGTCCATCCAGTTTTCCAGTGTGTAAATTGGATGATGACTTGGACAATTCTCTCTTCATAAGTGAACTGTGGAAAGGAAATACAGAGGTGGCTTTTTATTTTTTAAACTCTGTAGTGTCTTGTAACCAAATTCTGAAGCATGAAGAAAAAAAAAAAAAAAAAAATATATATATATATATAAATTTTTTTTTTCCCTAGACAAGCTGTCGTAATTGAAATGAAGTCTAATCAGACTCATTACTGTTTTCAGCAATTTGCACCACCGAAGATGCTTATTAGGTAACTGTGTTTAATAAACCACTCTTTAGAAAAATACCAGTAATGAGCTCTTAACAGCCAATCTTTAGCATGAATGTAATGTGAAAAGTGTTCCTAGCGCTGAATAGATTTTCACATTTAGTAGTGTCATAATTAAGCTCCATGAATTGTTTCTGTGATGTTAGATTTATTACAATAATCTTACTTTTTTCCTATGTTAAATCTACTTGGAAATGCAGTCATCTTCTATTAGAGTTGGATTATATTCATTGTACAGCAAATTTTCAGCTAGTGCCAAGCTGATCAAAAGGTTTTTCAACTGAGGATTTGTTAACAAATGATAAGCAAGGATTTTATGACTGATAATTGATGCTATCTATCAAGTCTTTCCTCATCAGCATCCCCCACACCTCAGAAAAAAGTCTTCCTGTCATTTGATTATATATGAAAAGTTACCCAAGATACAAATGTATTATGATCATTAAGAGGAAAAAATTGCATTTCTATCACTAAGTTAAAACATGGGAAAAACTGGACATTCTGAAAGGAAAATTTGAAGAAATGTTGGCCTTTCTTAATAGCAGCTGTAAATAACACTATATTGCTTCATTAGATATTGTTCTTAAAAATGTGAATACCATTTTCCTCCTTGAGTCTTCCTTTTTGTAGCAATCTTTACTAAGATCTTAACATTAAAGAACAGTATTGTGAATATATATTATTTATATGCACTAAAAGTGGTCATGAGAGTTAGCTAGTCTTCTTATTGATAAGGGCAAAAAAAAGTTATATACCTCTAAGCAGAGGAGTTACTTCCATGCAAGATGGTGCATGTGCTAAAATAAGTATATATCTATAGAATCTATATTGATTAGTCTATCAATAGAGTATATCCAGAGGTATTTCCATGTATATAAAATTATATAGAAGGGATTGAAAATATTTCTTGAGAACATCTAAATAAGACTTATAAGGAAGCTCTTGAGCTTGTTACCATGAAATGTCTCACATGGTAAGATAAATATCTTTTGTTTGCTAAACAAACATTCTGAGACTATTCCATAAAGATAATCAATAAATGAAAAAGTACCCCAAAAAAACCCCAAACAAAACAAAACAGGAGACCAAGAGTTTATACCCATTCATGATAAAATGTTAAGAAGGATTCTGTTAGTGAATGATTCCTCTCCCAATACACTCTCATTTCTTCAAAGCTGAAGCTTCACGACTCCTAATTGGAGCCAATAAGCCTCCATAACTGTTTTCAGCTTTCCTGAATCAATAGCTATGAGAACTGAGACTGTCAAATTAACGGCTTGTTTCATCTGATTTTGTGGAATGCATTTCTTTGCATTACAAAGTAGAGAAGAAACCAACTCATTCCCTTGTGAATTCTTACAGCTTTCAGATCAAAATATCTTCTAGTTTCTTTAAGTCTTGACTGAATTCATATTCAGAACAACAAAAGACAAAGCCAGTGCATAAAACTACTAGAAACCTATATTTACATGCTTAAATGACTCACAGATAAAAAACAAAAATTATGAGAGGGGTCCCTTTTAGTGCCTTTGGAATGCCTTATCATAATCTTGAATAACTTAATTTATGAATCATAGAATTTATGAATGTTTTATAAAAGAGGGGATGCTTTGTACACTTGAATTTATTACAAAAGCTAGGAGGCTTTAAGATGTCAAATAATAGTGATGATGGCAATAATATTAATGATGTAATATGAGTAATTCTTTTGGTAAGCTTTCAAAATAACTTTCCATGATGATGAAGATACAGTTTTAATTATGAATTTCAATTAGGAATTGAGTACTTAGTTAATAGATATTTTACCTAGATCTAACCCTTGAGTTACAGAAGGTTGGCAGAATTAGCCTTGTTCTTAATTTCTAATTTGAGAAAAACAAGCTAGGGAGTATGGACATATGCATAGATGAGATTTTAGTGCAGAGAATAAACAACACATAAATATATATTATCACATAAATACAAGAAGATATGGGTTATAAGGCATAATAAAATGCTAGTGGTAATGGGGAGACTTGCATTATCAAGACTTTTTGGAGAAGGTGGGTTTCAAACTTCAGCTATTGGCCATACCATTTAGACATTGGTCTGAACATGAAGAGAAGTCATATACTTAAGCTTGCAAATAATTTTTAAAGAGAATTAGGGCTCATTAATCCTTAAAATTTTCAAGGAGCCACAATACCTAGTAACAGCATTATCATTCTTAGAGCCTACTCAGTTTATCATTTGCCATATTCCTGAGCTAATAAACTTAAATATTCTTCCAGGTAACAAACAGCCAAGCAAGCAAACAAAAATGAAACCTTAAAAAAATTCAGTTTCTTTACTTATGTCTTTCTTAATTCTTTCAGCTTACTCCAAGATCCCTTCTCTCCCTCCAACCTTTTTTGACCCTGGCATGTGGGGCAGTGAGTTATTTTCTCTCTTTTCCTTTTCCTTTCCTTTCTCTCTGTTTTCAAGTAGTTTGTCAATTATGAGAAAACAGGTACAGAGAAAATGTATTTTAAACCTCAAAACTGGAATCCTAAAAACAATCTTTCCTTGCATCTCTGAATCTTGATAACTTTTGTTGTCACTAGAAAAAACAAATGGGACTAGTTGCCTAAACTGTTTAAAATATGATAATGGCACTCATGCTCTAATAACATCTGAGAGCCTACTACAACTTGAGAGCTTCTGACCTAAGTGCTAGGAAATAGAGGTCCCTGCCCCAATGGAACTTACAAGTCTATCTTTAGTGGTGATTTACCAAAGAAAAGATTTAGTTCTGAATCTGGTAGGGAAAGGTGGCTATATAGAGGAGTTAAGAGTTGAGGTATATCTTGAAAGCTGAATAGAATTTTACCAGTTACAATAGAGAGAGGTGAGTTTTCCTGCCTGTGACAAGACTCAGTCAAAGTTACAGATGAAGCTAAGTGTACCTGGCACATTTGGGAAACAGCGTTGCTTGGTATGGTTAGAAGACAGGAAGGAGGTATATGTCTATGTATAGGGTGGGATGGACGTAAAGATGAAGCTTGAATTCAGTTTGCAAAGGGACTTGAATGTTCGGACTTTATCTTACTGCCAACATAAAGTGCTGCCCTCATCTGTTCTTTAGAAATATATCAATAATAACAATATATAGGCCAGAATAGGGACTTCCCTGGTGGTCCAGTGGTTAAGAATCTCTCTTGCAATGCAGGGGACGCCGGTTCGATCACTGGTACTAAGATCCCACATGCCGTGGGGCAACTAAGCCCGTGTGCTGCAACTACTGAGCCTGCAAGGCACAACCAGAGAGTCCACATGCCACAACTATAGAGCCCGCGAGCTCTGGAGCCCACGCGCTGCAACTAAGACCCAACAGAGCCAAAAATAAATAAATAAATAAATAAATAAATTTAAAGAAATTTCTAAACAATATATAGGCCAGAATGGGGGTGGGGGGGTGGTGGGGCAGGGAAGGCTAGAAGCCGGGCCTGAACTTGAACAAAAAGAAGAAAAAAATCTGAGAAAGATTTCAGATGTACAGTCAAAAGGATGAGCTGACCAGTTGGAGGAATGAAGAACAGGAAAGGGGATATCATCATAAAAATAGAAATACTTGTGAGATATCTGTCAACTAGTTAATAAAGAGATTATAGTGGATATTACATTTAATCCTTCAAAAGCCTAGTGAGGGATTAATTCCCTTTTTTATATGATGAAACAGGTTGCTTGAATCTAAGGAATTTTCCCAAGGCCACCCCAGAGCCAGAATTGCAACCTGGATCATGTGACACAAAATTTTTGCACTTGGTCTCTCCTTGGAGAACTTCTCCAAGGTTTTTAGCTTGTATAACCAATAAGTTGGCCACTAGGAGTTCCCATCTTTTGATGGGAGAGAAGTCAAAGGTCTACAAGGATATTTAGGAATCATGAGCAAATGGGAATCATTGAAGTTATGGTAATGGAAAACATAGCAGAGAGAAAGTTGTATAAAATGAGATGAGAATGGAACTCATGAGTTAAATCAGCATTTAAGGAGTAGGCAATGGGGATTGGGAGGGCATTTATAGAGAAGAAAGAGAAATAGAGAGAGGGAGAGAATATGCTGTTGTAAAAGACAAGTGAGGAAGAGTTTTCAAGGACAGAGTGCTTATTTGTAGCACAGGCATTAGAGAAGTCAAGTAGGATAGGAGAGAACATAGGCAATTAGGAGGCTAGAGATGATCTGTGAGAGAGTGGTGGAGTCAGAAGCCATGGTGAGTGGGTTACGGAGGAAATGGGTGGTGAGAAAGTGACATGGCAAGCATGAAAGAATTATCCTCACTGTAAACATCTTAATAAACATGAACAGCAGTTTATGGGGCAAAGAAGAATTAAGGCAAGAGATTTTAAAGGATATGGGGAAAACCCTAGACCAAGGGTTCAGCAAACTATGGCCAGTAGGCCAAATAATATTATTACTTCATCTAGGAAGACTTCCCAGACATCACTGCCTTCCCTTCCTCGCTACCATTTTCCATATCACCCCGTACTTACACTGCATTTTCATATGCATTTTATTTTTCTATTTCATCTGTATTACCTACTAGACTAACCTCTGAGGCCAGGAATCCATGCCATTAGAGTAGGGCAGAAATCTTGTCTGTCTTTTTCATAGCTATACGTCCAGTGCTCACAAAGAAGAGTATCCTCACAAAGAAGGTACTGTATCTATCTATACCTATAGATATACATCTATATCTACATATGTATCTATATCTTTATCTGTACCTATATAGAAAGAGTTCATGCAGGCTGTAACTCATACCATATGTCTAAATACTTAAGGTATTTGAAAAGTTTTAAAGCTATAAATAAATTATTTTGAAAGTTATAAATTGAACAAAAAATGTTAAATAAAATGTTTTTTTCTTTCTACCTTAACAATTATATCTTCAAAAACACCTGGAAGGCTACGTTCAAATTTAGAATTTTCTATCTCCTGGGTCATCAGAGCTCTTCCAGAATGAGAAGCTGACCTGTGGTTCCCTATCATCAAGAGGCTTAATATGCATACTGTAGATGAATGTTCCATCCATTCCCTGCCATTCCCACCTCCACCTAGCTGCCTCCTGGCCTCATCTTGTGAGAGGACAGACTTAGAGAAGAGCACTGCATGGGTCCAGGAAGTAGAGTCAGGGAATTTCAGGTGCCTGGGACATGGTCTCAAAGGAGGGCACGGGTTCCAAGTGGGCACGGGTTCCAAGTGGGCATGGGTCCCAAGTGGGCACGTCCTCATGGCCCCTTGGATTCCTCACGATAGGGTAAAGTACTGGAGGAAGGCAAGACTGGACTTGCTAAAACATGGCACCCGTCTTGCCTGGGTCAAAAGATGGTTGCAGTGACTTGTATAAATAACTCAGTGGTCTGAAAAGTTAAAAGAAACATTGTTTATGTTTTACTTTGCTCTTTGCAATAGAAGATACTATGTAAGGAGCCAAAAGACATACATTTTAATACTAGTTCCCTAGTCATTATCACTATTATCTTGTTCTGAAGACCAATCTCTGAATTTAAGATGCCTCACTGGTTAACCACGCACAATTGCTGTAAATGCCAATTGACATAATGCATGAAATTACTATTACATAGCTAATAATTGGCAGAAATTGGAGCCAGAATTTAAGTTTAATATTCTTATTGTAATAGTTTTGTTATCCACTTCTTTTTACTAAAATCTTCTGTATTTACCACACACTGGCTTTGATACTGCCTACTAGCCAACAGTGAGCAAGATATTTTCCCATACAAAAAGTAGCCCTTCTACCTTCACCATTCAGAACACTTGAGCAAGTTCATCTTAGTCTCCAAACTAGGGCTTGTCTGTATCCATTTTCATGGGTACTTAACCCTGAGAGGAAGGAAGTATAATCAAAAAGTATGATTCTAGCCTTCCCTGTACTTTCTGGACCTCTTATTAACTTCTACTCATTAAAAAAAAACAAAAACAAAAAAACACAAACATTTTAGGTGAGAATCCACCAATTCCTATATACATTATTGAATGTAGAAAACAGTACAAGGTCTCTTGGAAGAAACTTAATAATGTAGAATTTGCTACAGCATGTAATACTTGCATTTGAAAGAACATGTGTTCAAAGAACAAAATAGGAATCCAGTCTTTATTTTACATATATAACCAAAATCTTTTTTCATAGCTGTTCACAATATTTTATTTACTCTTCTTACCAAGAACTACCTTTGAAAGATCATCACTTACAGTAATAAGGACCTTTAATTTTCAGTGATCAACTCTGTTCAAATGTCAATATTGTCATAGTCTGACCATAGTGGATTTGAATTTGGGCATATATTCAAATTGTCCCAGATCTGAATCCCTACATTTCCTGTTTCTAGTCATGGGTCGTCCTTAAGCAAACTACTTAGCCTTCCTAAGTCTCAGTATTCCCAACTTTGAATTGGGGGGATAATAATAATTTCATTGAAAGTTTGAGAATTAAATGAGACAATGGGAGGAAAGCAAGTAGTACCTTATGTTACTGTTCAGGAACTGTCACTGCCAGAAGGAGTTCTTTGATGTTCTAGGGGACACAACTAAAGAGACATTTTGAAGGGAAGTTACAGGTAAGCAGATTTCAGAAGCATAATATGAAACACCCTCTAACCCTTCCCCTACTCATTTATGATTAGGAGATTTAAATTCATTTTCTGGCCCTGCCAATAACTTATTATGTTACTTTTATTACAAATAATTTTTTCCGGACAGCTAGAGTTAAGTTCTCAGCACACGCAAAGAAAATTCACTGATCACTCTCCAGGTTTTCTAGCTCTTCTCTTATCCTACGTTCAATCAATGACAAAGTTTTCTCAATTCATCTCCTAAACACTAACATCTATTCCTTCTTCATTCCCATGCTGTTGCTTTAGGTCAGCCTCATCCCTTTTCAGCAGGGTCTCTTAGATTTCCTATGTGTTTTTCTTCCAGTTCTTCTTATTTTGTATGTATATATGTATGTATTTTGGGCTTACTTAAAAAAAAAAAAAAAGAAAGAAAGAAAAACTTATTTCCCTGATTTTAAAACACAAGCTTATTATTTTAAATTACGGAAAACACAGAAACATAAATACAAAGTGACCATCATCTATAATCATGTAGCAATGACCTCCATTAAAGTAATTTTTCATTTAAAGTTTTCATCTTCCTTTGAATACTTTAATATTTGCTTTGAAATGTTCTGTGTATTTCTAGTTCTTAATATTGTTGAGAGCATGTTGTACATACTACTAACTTTGAGGAAGCATCCTAGCCTCTCTCATACCTTGTATCCTTGTACATGCTGCTCTCTCTGCCTGTAATGCCCTTCCCGGTCCCACAGCATCCTTTCCATCCTGGGCCAACTACATTGTGTCTTTTTGGCTTTCTTACCGACTATGATGTCCTTGAGGTCAGTTATCTTTTTATTCTGTTTTCAGTACTTATCGTGTGTGTGTATCAGAATCTTATGAATTTATAACACTGATGCTATAATACACATCTCCAACAAAATTATTTTTGATAAGTGAGTATGACTGTTATATTGCAATAGTGTTCTGTGATTAGAGTGATGTGTGATTACTAGTTACACATAGTCCTGCAAAAAAATACTTTGGGAACTTAAGCAGAGAGTGTTTAACTCATCTATGGTAAATTCCTAGAATTTAAAGAATCATTCAGCCAATTATGGCACTTAATCTCTTGTACCAAAATTGTTTATGTGTTAGTTTCTTTCTCCAGGCTCAGACTGTCTTATTCATCTTATGTTCCCAGTACCTCTCACTATACATTGCACAGAGTATGTACTCAATAAATAATAAGAAGAAAATAAGCAAAAATGTCAAATTAGATAAAACTTGCCTTACTAGATTCTTATGAAACACAGAGAAGACACTATCTACCTAAATAGTACTTGTTACTCTTTTATAAAATCAGAATAACAGATATTTTCTATTAGTACCTGTTATGTGTATCATTAATATCAAATGCAATTGATAATTATAATATTCATTAATGTAGCCCTCACAAAATCTAACAAATAAAACAAGACCTCATTAGAATATATTATGGGTGCTACTGAATAACACTCTCATGCAAAAAAATCACCACAAAATACTTAATCCATATGTTTAAATATTCTGTTTAAACACTTTGTATGGGTAACCAAATATCAGAAACAAGCTTTACAAATATGATTTTAAGTTTCTTATAGTTAAATTCACATCATTTGCAATCTATTTGTAAAACTCTATTAACAGAGTTTATGTCATGACTGGTCTAAACGATATTTGATACTAATGGTTAGAGGGCACAGACTGATATTTAAGATGTAAGGTTGCACCACAGTAACTTTGATGGGTTATTTTATAGAGGATAACCAGATATGACATTTCTAAGAAAGGTCTGTATCACTAAAGAAAAGGAATGGCCTAATTGCATCAGTGGGAACTGCTCCTTAGCATACCTTAAAAAAAAAAAAAAAGATAAATAAATGGAAGGAGGGGGGAGAGGGTTCTTTTTCTCGGGGAAGGGATTGCCATTTTTGAGAAGAGTCATGCTATAAGTGTTTTCCAGTAAATCTAAAGGGAGTAATAGGTACTTATAAAATCAGTAGCTTGCTCTTGTAATGACAACATAGTCTCTTCATGGTGGTTGATATGTTAGGATCAGTTCTGGGTTGCTTTAGAATACAGCTTGCTTTTTTACAAGCTTGGCTGTTATTGCACACTTCCTCTTTTGTGTAAGGTCACTTAGTTAGATTAAACCGTTTGCAACAAGACTACTTTTCAAAATACATATGCCTGCTTTCCAAGGGTGATATTATAATGAAGGTGGAACAAACAAGCTACTGCACAACGAGACCTGCATCCAGTAGACATTTCGGTAGATACAGATGTTTAGGGTAAATGTATTTCTCACATTATTCCAAATGCAATCCTAGGGATGTAGGTAAAACTTGCTTCTGAGGGAAAATAAACTATAACATTAAATAGAATTTGCCAAGTAAACTATGGAACAGATTTTTTAAAATAGGTACTATGAAAAATAAAGCAAAATAAAGAATTCTTAATTATAAATTAAAATGAAATACTAAACATCCTTTATTCATTCTAATAATAAAGAGTATTGAGGGCCTACTTTATGCCAGGCACTCTTCACTATTTTCAAATAAAACAGGGAGAAATCAAAGTGAAAGAAGAAACATAATCAACCAGTAGCAATTAACAAAACTCAAATCTGACAATTGTTGCAACATGCTTTTTGGTTCTCTGGGATTTGGAAAGAGACCGTGTATTCTCAACTTTCATCTCCTGAACAGGTTATATTCTTCCTGGGGTTTTAAAATCTTTCCTCACAAATCTAATTCTGACGGTTTTTAACTTTGCCCAATAAATTAAACCACAGTAATATCACCTATGATAACAAAGGAAATCTAACTGCAGAAAACATCTTCAGTGCTGACTTTTGGCAAATACAGATTTAATGGCAACCCATGTCTTCTTAGCACCTCTCACTTAGAAGAGATAATGCATGTGAAAATAGACAAAATTGTAGGTTCAGTCATATCAAAATGAGATTTATGCCAAAATAGATCTGGGAATGTCAATAATTCCAGAATAAATGACAAGTTTTGAACTTCTTAAAAAAGGAGTGAATTCAGTAATTATTTAACTTTTTGTGTGTTTGTGTGTGGTCACAATAATTCTTTCTTGCAAAGCTTTAAAATTTTTATTTTTCCTTGAGCAAGCCTTGGGAATCCAATAAAATGCTATAACTACAGAGCAACACATATTTTAGTGTTTTTACCCTCCTGGCATATTTTTGGCATGATATGACTTTTGCCATTAAAAAAAATTAAATTGAAGTGGTACTGACAGAATTTCAAGTAAACAAAGCATCAACAGAAAGCACAGTGCCTCTGTGTGCTGAGAGCTCCAACAGACAGTCATCTGCAAATGGACAACTTTAATTCGATTCCTGGCACCATTGGCCGTGCTGAGAATTCTCCTATCTCTTCACACCAGGGGTTTGCTCTTTTAAGCATTGCTCCCTGAAGGGAAGGAAAAACTAGAGAGAGAGGATTTCCAATGACCCTGCACAGATGAATGGATACGTCAATGGTGAATATCGGTTCAGCTTTGAACAGGGAATCCTGCAGTGGCCTCGCTTCTCCAGCCCTTCTATGCTAGTGTGAGTGTCGCTGAAGACTTGTGTGAACAGGAATCTTTAAAAGATCAAGACAGAGGATGAGAAAGTAAAAATACAAGCAGAAAAAAAAGACAAAATGCTTTTTAAAAATTAATGAAAATTTAAATGTTTGGGAAATTCAATTCTCCAGAGACAAGTAAGAGTGTATTAACTCTAGTGTTAGTGGGGCTTTGCATTTAAAAACTTGGGCCTCTCAAAGGTAAATTCCAAAACACTAATTGCTCATAGAGTCAATTAGTAATGTGGTGTCCGTTTGACAGGTCTTGAGGAACAATTAAATACCGAATTGAGCACTAAGCACTTAGAATGCTCTTATTCTTTGCCCTGCCAGTATTATAATGAGAACATACACAGACACAAGCAAAAGGAAAAAATATCAGTTCCATTTTGTTTGGAAGATGAGCGTTTTAAGTTACTAATCCTGCAACTAGGTAGATGCAAAAATTCTGCTTGAGTAACTGCAGAACACGCATTTATTTTCACATGCTTTATGGTTAGTTTTCATCCAGCTATCAATCAATCAATTATGCTGTGACATGCTGTAATTTCCTAATCATACTAATATTCATGCTTTTATCACTATCAAACCTAGAGCACATACATTTCAATGAGACATAAGTCTAATTATTTAAATATGCTAGAGCATATTACATCTCCAAGGCTGTTTCCTTTATGAGTTTTTCTCCCCTAAAAAAAATCTAATTTAATTGCAAAGAGAAAAGTATATTAAACAGCATTACATCCCTCCAGTAAGCAAAACTGATATTTTACAGATCCCTATAAGTATGGAATTTTTATGGATCCTTATTTAAAATTAACGTCTTTTTGCTTGTTACTCAAAATAGCCAAATAGAATCTGTCACAAAAAGAAATAATAATCATATTCAAGGTGAAAGATACAATACGCTTATTTTATTTTTCAATGCTCTTGACCTGAAAAAAATTATAGGCACTAACTAGGAATTGCTTTATATCCCCAAAATATGATTTTGCATCATTTCTTATAACTGGCTTAGCTCTCAAAACTTTTTTCTACAGCTTAAAGTTTTTCATACTTAAGAAAAAGGACTTTTATTTGATCATTTCAATGTTCTCCTTGACAGCTGCCAGAGAAAATTTTAAAATTTTCAAGTAAGACTACTTCCCTGATGCATATGTTGCAATCTATAATTACAGTCTCTGTTGTGCAGATTACTTTAAAGGCAGTAAATGAGTATAAGTAGTATAGGTTACACATGGCAAACGTATACATCATATTCCCTTACATCTTTACAAGGAAAAAAAATTCAGGCTCAGTTGCCACCATTAATACTTCCTACAGTGCTCTGAAGCCAACAGTCCACTCAAATCATGGATATAGCTCCTCAGATACATTTCCTTTAACAGAATATGTTTCAATGTATATTTTCAAGAGAGCCCTGAAAATTCCATTATTTTTGTCAGTGGGGAGTGAGCACAGATACATTGAAAACTAATAGGAAACAGTAATACAATGAACAACAGCAACACCAACAAAAAATCCAAAAGGCATTATTTTTTAAGTACAAAATCAATTAGTTTTCAACTAATAAAAGTTGTCTGTTCTAAATTTCATACCTTTACATTCACTTTTAAAATAAAAAGCTTTTGGAGAAAATTTTCATCTGTTGTAGAATTAGCACATCATTATAAAACAGTGAACTGTTTTTAATTATGAAAAAATTAATATGTTTAATCAAGTTAAAACAGATACAGAAAATACTGAACTGGAAAATTTCACAAGATTGAACTAAGGAACACTTTAATGGCTATGTAACAAGAGTGCAAGCATTAGAAGATACAGTCTATTCCTAATCAATTTCATGAAAATCCCCATTGATTTTTTTTTTTAAGATTTTTTTTTTTTTTGACGTGGACCATTTTTAAAATCTTTATTGGCTTTGTTACAGTATTGCTTCTGTTTTATGTTTTAGTCTTTCGGCTGCGAGGCATGTGGGATCTTAGTTCCCTGACCAGGGATCGAACCCACACCCCCTGCATTGGAAGTTGAAGTCTTAACCACCGGACCACCAGGGAAGTCCCAATCTCCATTGATTATTCATCATTTTCTTTCTCCAGCACACCCTCTACCCTGCCACCCCCTGCCACCATACTCCCCATAAATATATAGTATACACACACACATACACGTATATATATATATATGTATATATATATATATTCAATATATATACATGTATATGGTTATTTGTGTCTACACATATATTTCTACATTTAGATTTCAATTTTTATTTATACATTTCTGCTAGGAAACAATCATTTGTAATAACTGACTTTAAGTATCTTTTATACTTTTAAAGGTCTCTACTTAAAAAGCAATTTAATTCATTTCTCTGGAAATGGGAGTTTCTTATGTGAGGAACATCTCCCTTCCATACTGGGGTTCGTTAGTAAATCAAGACCTACTGACCTTGAAAAAAAAAACCAAACCCAACTCTTTTGATCTAATGCTAGGTCTCTGAACTATACTTAATTACACAAAAAATAGGGTTAACAAATATACCTGAGCAGAATGGGAGTGTCACCTTAATGTTAAAGACAAAAAACCAAGAGAAAATTCCTCAACCTGTACTTGAGCAAATATTTAGAATAAAACTGGTATCTATCAGTCCTGATGCTTTGAACCTCAAGTCTCCTAAATAGTGATAAATACCAGGGATGCCCAGAGTCTCTTCCTTGTCCCTTAACAGACTGTTTGGCATCAAGTGCTCAGTGGGCCGGAAACCCACAGCCAGCCAGGGAGGGACAGCACAGACGGAACCATGTTTATTCTGTCAGAGGCAGCTGATTAGGATGACACCAACTCTTCACATTAAACCTGCTAAGCAGGGCTTTACCCAGAGGGCTTCCCGAAACTTGGAGCACTTGCCAATGAAGTTCACAAACTATAGTATATGTTAATAATGGTGGCAGTAGGCTGTTGTAGCTGCTATACAATGCATGTTAAGAGTTCTCTGGCAGTGGATTTCCCTCAAGTTTCATTTTGAAAAGTTAGAATTGTGCAGTTTAAAGTTATTTAAAGAGAATATCTACAGTAACTTAAACATTCTGATTTTTGTATTTGACTTATTTCAGAGTCAGGGATTCCTAAAGGAAAGTCTCAGAAATCAATGGAAAAATTAACAGCCAAAGCTCCAGTTTCGTATCACTGAATCACACAGCTTGAAAGGACTCTGGAGGCCATTACTTCAGCCCTTTCATCTTACAGTTGAGTGGGCTGAGGCCCAGAGTTCTTGTGGCTCAGGAGCAGCGGAGCCAGGATTAGAACCTAGACATCTTCACAATCTAGAGGGCTTTCCATTATACAGCCCTGGCTGACTTGCACCTTTTTAGAAAATAAAAAATCCACGTACTGGAACATAATCATAGTTTCAAGATAGTCCTCCAAAGGCAAAGGAGTTGGAAATCTGATGAGGAAAAGGAAAATACAATGGAAATGGCAGCAAAAATCATGGGTGGTGCCCTCAAAAAATAAATCAGTTTCAATGGGTACAAAATATTCTTAGAATTATAATATGACTCGTGTTGGTAACGATTAGGGATGAGCTTATTATTCATTTTTCACTTAAAATCTAGTAAATAAGTCTGAGGTCCTTGTGTTTATAGAGTCTATGTTCTTTAGACCATTCAGGCTCCAAAGATTGCCAACAGAATTCATGTTTATGCATTATGATGCTTTTCAGTAAAAAAGAACACTTGTCTGTCAAAACTGCATTATTAATCTGTTATGGTATAATCATGTATCAACCTAACCTGATAGATTCATTTAGTTGTCATTTTAAGTGAATGAAATATTCTTTTTCTGTCACTATAGACTATTCTGGCCCAGGTCACTTGGGAATGACTGAGCCATGACGCCCAGCATGTAAACTACCCACTGAAAGTTATTTTCTCAAAGTATATTTACCCTCCAGCCATTATGGTATAGTTTCCCACACTGTTAGCCTAGGTTGATGCTAATGACTGGCACCCTAGTGATCCAACAGATCCCAGAAGCTTCCAGAAATACTGTAAACCCTGTGGGACAGTGACAACAATTTTAGACTTAGGAGTAAAGAAGGCTGGGTAATTAGTCTCAGCTCTAATAATTAGTTGTGTTCACTTAGCACTTGATCATTTGTCTCCTCATCTACAAACGGAGTTAGCTTAGATTACCCCTAAGGCCTTCTTTATCTCTAAAATGTTATGCTAAGAAACTAACTTTAGGAACTGAAAAAATGGGAAAGTAGGAGAGTGTATGTATGCCTTATCTAAGACAACCTACAACCTACAAAACACTGTGGATACTCAGATGAAGGAACACCTAATAACACTTGATAGAGTTGGTTATATATCTACCAGAACTCTTCAGTTCTCAGAGGCAAGTACTGAATATAATTCACCTTTATATCACCAACAGCTAACACAGTTCTTGACCCATGGTGGGTCCTGCTTAATTATATATCAGATGACTAAATAAATCTGAATCTTGTAGGATGGAAAAGTGGAATGACATTCCAGATAGATGGAATACTATATGCGAAGGCTTTGAAGGTATGAAAGGATATGGTGTGTGTTCAGGGAAAGAAGAGAAGTGTGCCTAGATCATGAGGAATGTGGTATAAGAGTGGTAGGAAATGAGTTTGGTTTCCCATTCGGGAAGGGTCCTAGCATTAGCAACCAAGAACACTCTACATCTGAGCAGAATAGGGAGAACATCCTCCATTTTGTGTACTAGGCAGTAGCGTGCAAAGGAAAATATGCAAACAATATATAGAATACACCCACAGTGTCAGGATATGCCAAATGAAGTGGAATTGCTGGAAGTAACGTAGCAAATGAGATGGGGAGAAGGGAATTTGGTATTATACTTCCTGGGGAGGATCCTATACCTCTCCTCCCACATTCTCACTCCCAAGCCATGGTGATACTAGGCTTAATCATGGTGAGCAGAGGGTCCTTTGAATCTTTGACACTGAGCTGTTGCACCCCCTACCTTATTCTTACTTTCCCACATCCCTGTGGGGGCAGGTCCTTATTGTCTAAGACATTTCCCTTCCTGGGAAACGGCACATGTTCTTGCTCTAGAAACAATGGCTCCCAAGGTAAAGCTGGTTGTACTTACAAGAAAACAGGGCCTCTAACTGTAACTCTTTCCTAACTAGTCTCCTTTGATGAGTCTACTTGAAATAATAAAGCTTGAGTAAAGGTTCTAAAAGCAAATGAACATCTGAGAATAACTCAGACTCAGAAAAAATAGTTGTAATTAACTATACAAGGAAGTAAATAAGCAAGCCCAAAGAACCAATCTATTACTACAATACTAGTCACCATATATAGCACAATACACTTTGAAATTGAATGCAAATTGTCAGCAACACGAAATGTATTAGTATAGTCATTAACACGATCATTGGTTAATCATTAATTAATCTTCAGCCTGGTTACTGCCCTTATATCTGGTAATCCACAGCTATGAAAAGGTCTTGAGATACAAAACTCATTTATATTATCTTGGCTTTGGAGGGAGAAATCGTTTTAAAATCTTTACAGGTTAATTTTTTTCTCCATTTACTATGTTCTTAAAGGTTAAAAAACTAAGAGATAATGTGAATGTAATCTTTTGGAGTGACTCCACAGTCACTTCTGGGGAAAAGCTGACCATTACTTCCAAGGGAAGCATTTATAGTTACAATGCATTTCCTTCATGCAAATATGATGTATGTATTTCATTTAGGAATTTAATGGGACATTTCTGCATTTTATACTTAACTTTAGGTATTGTTTCAAAAAGAAAATGAAAATTTTATACTACTGTGATGTGAGCAGCCTAAAAGTTAAGAATGGTTTTGTCTTTCAAGGGTCTATTTGGTAGGTCAGGAATATCTTCTCATAGAAATAGCATTTTAAGTGCAATGGTTATATTTGCAGGTGAGTCTACAAAATGATAAGTACCTCACAAAAAGCATTATACTTGCTCACACTAAAAGCACTGTTTGCATGATATATGAAGTCTGAGTTACAACTATATATGCCTAAAAGACACATGGGATGGGACCCAGTGCTCAATAGCTACTTAATAGAAACTATATGTCCAGGTCAGTCATTATCCAATTTCTGTAAATTGGGAGACAAAAGTTCCTCATACATGTGAGGTGATCCTGCAGACTTCCAACTGTAAGAATAAGTCATTAGTAAATCCAGAGCATGGGCTGTATTTGCATATTTAAATTGATCACCATCATGTAGCAATTTCCAGTACAAATTAAGGATGAAAATTATTTTCATCACTTCTGTTCATAAGAATATTAAAATAAATATGTAATTTGGAATATATGGCTTTTGGAAAAGAAAGGTTTCTTTTTCTGGTTATTGAATTTTTACTGTTCTGTCAAATCAGGAGCAATATTAGTTGAATGAATCTGCTCAAAAATCTTCAACTGTATTAGAGGACTAACTCAATATAGGGCTACTATATAATGAAATGCCTTTGTTCTACTGTATCTCCTTTTTGTTAACTAAAACTAAATTTACTTAAGTGTTGTGTGTTTTAGAGTCACAAGTCATTGTTGCTATGTTATTAAACTCTTATAAGAGAGACTCTAAACTATAAAATGTTTGAGAGTTTGTGCATTTCATTGAAAACATTCACTGAGACAATAGGCCAAAAATAAATTAGGGGTTGATAACCAACATTTTACTTTTCAAGTCAAAGGAGTCACATTCCTCCCGGTATGTCCAAATTTTACAATGATAAATCTGAAGACTTTACTTCATTTCTTTTTCTTTTTTTTTACAAAAACATAGCTATAGCATGTTTCAATGAAATAACATTAAAGTGAAAGTAGTGAGAAAATAAATGTTATTACTGTTCTTTAAGGATTAGCATATATATGTACCTCTCGGCCACATAAACATTTCATTTTAAACATAAAGTCAGTTTATGTACCATCCTATTGGAACAGGATAAATAGGGCCCACCACCATCTCTGTTGACTATACATTGATCTCACATTAATTTGATTGAAGGTGGCTTGCCAACACATCTCACTTTCCCCATTTAAGCGCAGTCAGATAAGAAAAACACAGTGATGTTTAGCAGATAGGCCGGGTGACACAATAGAATGAAACTCATTGAAGAAGTGTAATTATAGTGATTACTTCAGAAAAGAGAGCAGATACACTGATGGAAAGAAGTAAACATTGCCACAATTATGGGAGCCCAGTTTCCTTTTGGTATAGATACACACATCCCAGACAACACCAACCTAGCAATAAGAACACAGAAAGCATTCCAACTTAACAACATAAAAGCACTAAAGGTTACAAAATGGCGTGAGCCAATGTGCCAAAGTGCTGGAACAAAGGCCCCCTCTGTTTTGGGTGAATTCAATATATCAAATAGATTAGTCAAACAGAGAAGTCTTCCTTCCACAATTAAAACGAAGTACAAACATCAGGAAAGTTTGCCCCAGAGGAATGTAATCTGCAAATGCTTTTTAAAGCTGTTATTTTGACGGCTGTGAGAAATAAACAGTGTGAGGTGTCTAGTTCTCTCAGGTAACTGTCCCATGAGACCAGCTGTAGAGGCAGGGAGGGTTCATCTATGACATTAATTAGGCATATTTAATCTACCAGCATCAAAGCACCTAAGAATTGTATCATAATATGACCAAAGTAAGGAAAACCTCACCCCTCCCCAGTCCACTAAATTACAGATAAAAATAGAAAGAAAAACAGAGCTTGGAAAGGATCCCCTAACTCACCTAGTGTAACCCTTGCTTGCCATTCCTGAAGAAACACAGACTCCAGGACGTTTACAGCCTGGTCTCAGGTCACACAGCAAGTTAGTGAATAAGCAAGACTGGAACCTGAGGCTCCTGACTCCCAGTTCTGTGTTTTTCCACTATAACCTGATTATTTTTCAGTAACAAATCTTATAAAACAAGAACAGCCATTTAGGTAAATTTGCACTGTAAAAGTCATAGAATACTTCAAAAGCATTTGAATCATCTTTGTCACCAGCTCTCTGTGAGGTACATAGAAATATTTTTATGTCAGACGTATATGTACCTATATATGTAGATATGTAAAAAGAGAGACAAAGTGGAAGAAAGACATGCAGAGAGACTAAGAGAGAGAGAGAAGGCGTGTGGGAGCCTGAGAGACAGAGGTAGGAGACAAGAAAGTGTGAAAGGGAGATGAGTGAGTGCAAAAGCCAGAGAAAGTGGCAGACAGACACACAGAGACACACGCACAGGCACACGCACACAGGCACAGGCAGGCAGAAAGGAAGAGACAGTGAGGGCTTAAATAACTTGCCCAAGGTCAAAGAACCAGTACTTGTCTGGGTTGTACCTCAAATCCAGTACTGAAACCCAAATCCCCCTGCTCTCTCCACGAACCTTAAGGAAGGCTCCCCACAAAAGCAGAGGTGAATTAGAATACAACTCTTTAATTTTGTTTTTGGTTGTTGCTCTTTGATTTTGGCCTCAAGCCCCACCCCAACTCTTACCTCCAAGTAGGATGGTTAGCATGGAATGGGTGGAATCATCTTGATAGAATCAAAGCAATGGCTATTGTCTAAATGGTTGAAAGAGGCACTTCTGTTTTTAAACCATTAGCGAAGTCCTGCCTTGGGAAATAAAATATCAAGAGAAATATACCTTTTTACTGTCATTAGGGATTTACTGACCTCTACAACATGGGGTTCTTAACTTGGGATTCATGGAAGCATCTGATTGTATCTGTAAACCCTTGATATTGTATGCAAAATTTAGAGCATGGGTGCATTTTCTAGAAAGAGTGTGGATCTGATTCTCAGAGGTCCCTCACTCAGAAATATTGAGCCACTGCTTTGTAAGTCTGTGGAAAGACTAAAGGCATACACGCTTTTTTTGTACATCAAAAATTAACTGAATAATCTGGACAAAATAAATAATTTAGAAAACTAACAGTAATCAATCTTCAATGCTCCCACACCTTACACATTTTTTGTTTTGAGTTTAACTGCAAAATATTTCCCATTTTTGCTCCAGCCACTTTTAGTGTGGAACTCTAGTTATAAAAATGATGTGAGAAAGTGAATTTCATTTTAAAAGAACCATGGCTTAATTTAAAACTAAGTTCATCGGTGTTTGGTGTGATTTGGTGATAACACCAAATTGGTAGGCTTTTTTTTTTTTTTTAAGCAAACCCTATATAAAATATACCGCATTTAATTCAAGTGTATTCTTAATGGGCTGCTCTATTCATCAACATTAAAACAAACAGTGTTTTAAAACTAGACCAAAGGCAATCATCTCATATGTTTTTTTTTTCTTAAAGTTTATTGAATTTGTCACAATACTGCTTCTGTTTTATGTTTTGGTTTTTTGGCCACGAGGCATGTGGGATCTTAGCTCCCTGACCAGGGATCGAACCCGCACCTCCTGCACTGGACGGTGAAGTCCCAACCACTGGACCGCCAGGGAAGTCCCTCTCATATGTTGATGCATATAAAATTTCCAGTGTTCTCTGCTTCCAAATTAAAGCAGAATTATAAAAAGGACTCTCCTCTACTGCTGAAGTACATCACTGCCTGGGTCGTGGGGACAAGTCAGGGATGAAGAATTAGAAAACCAATGCTGTGGTAGCTAGTTTCCAAAATGGCCTCCAAGGAACCACACTTCCCAGCCTTTCTTTAGTCCCTGCCCACAGTGAGTTGAGTCACACCCTGCTTCCCTGTCCCCAGTAGAATGCAGCAGGAGCAGCACCAAGCTAGTTCTATCATCAGCTTTTACGCTCTTGGAGGCCTGATCTTTCATGTAAGAAGTCTGCCACCCTGTTGAAGAGGCCCCACGGAGAGGCTGCGTGGAGGGGCCATACCTAAAGGAAGAGGCCCTGAGACTGAGGCAGAGAGAGGCCCAGCTGTTTAGTGTCCCAGCTGAGCTTAGCCTCCCTGCAGCCCCACCAAGGTACCAGACATCTGAGTGACCATACTGGCCATTCTAGCACATGAGTCCTGCCATGACTGCAGCCCTAGCCAACGGCACCTGGAAGAATCGCTCATCTGCACCCAGTCAACCTACATAACCATGAGAAATAATAAAACTGTTACTGTTGTAAGCTACTAAGTTTTTTTTTTTATATAAATTTACTTATTTTTATTTATTTATTTTTGACTGTGTTGGGTCTTCGTTTCTGTGCGAGGGCTTTCTCTAGTTGCGGCGAGTGGGGGCCACTCTTCATCGTGGTGCGCGGGCCTCTCACTGTCGCAGCCTCTCTTATTGGCGGAGCACAGGCTCCAGATGCGCAGGCTCAGTAGTTGTGGCTCACGGGCCCAGTTGCCCTGCGGCATGTGGGATCCTCCCAGACCAGGGCTCGAACCCGTGTCCCCTCCATTGGCAGGCGGATTCTTAACTGCTGCGCCACCAGGGAAGCCCGCTACTAAGTTTTTGAGTGATTCATTAAGCAGCAATAGATAAAACTGAAGCTAAGGGGGGCATGGCATGAATAGTGAGTTTACAAGATGAAATTCAGAAGATGATAAAGTGTAACTGGAGCTTATCCCTGTTGAGCATGAAAGAAAAACATTTATTAAGTACTAGCTAATTTGCCCATCAATTATCTCATTAAACCTCATCACTACACTGACAAAGAGAGTTTGAGCAACGTTATTGCCCAAGGTCATGGAGCTAAAAAGTGGAAGAGCCAGAGGTTGAACACAGATTTTCTTTCACAGCCTCAATGTACTCATTTCATTGCAGCCTATAGGCTGTGAAGGGGTAGGGAGGGAAGAAGGGAGAAGACTGACACCCAGAGAGAGGCTTGACATTTAATAATTTGTGATGAAAACCTTTCTGAAGTACATCCATACTTTTAAAAATAGAATACACCCACCATTATTTAACCTGTTTTAATGACTAAGCATCATTATTACTGATATCTATATTGCAACTGCAATGTGCTGTAATATAATATGTACTTGGAGACATGTAGGATTATTTGATTCTATATTAAAATGATCCCAAAATGCCACGATAAGTTTTAGTTCCTCTTTCTGATTTTTATACACTTTCTGTTTCTCTCTTGGTGTTAGGCTGTCTCTTGTAGACACAGAAAAAGTGGACAACCAAGCTTATATGATCTTTGTGAAAAGAGAAGATGAGAGCTTGCAGGTTCCTATAAACAAAATGCATGTACCTTCTAACGTAAAGTTTGATGTTTGGGGTAGCTGGATAAGTAAATTCTAGATGAGGAAGTTTTTAGTTAGCTGCTGAATTCCTTGCAACACTGTGACTTTGTACAGGAACTAAAGGAATAGTTTCTGCTCTAAAGAGCTCTAAGCCCTGTGGACAGCCTGGTGATTTTCAAATTGGACTCAGTGGGAACCCAGGGGTCTGCACCAATCCAACAAAAGATGTTTTACAGATGCTGCAATTAAGTATTTTCTGGCAAATGCTAAAGACTTAAAGCTATTCTTTCATTGCTTTTAACCATTTTATAGTTTGGGGTTCTGAGTTTGACTTGGTTTGAAAACAAAAAGTTCTACTGTTCAAATGCTTTTGAAAATCAGTGATTTGGGAGATGCATCGTGGTTAAGGAGGGGTGACAGGGTTGAGGGGTTGCCTGGCAAGGGATCTTAAATATTTTTGCCAATTTTTATGTTCTATATGCAATAAGAAATGTAATGCTTTCAAAAATGAGAGCTAACCCTTACTAGAGAAAGTTTACATTGTTGATACTCTGCTGGTGGCCACCGTGTGACTCAAACAGCTACAATACTGGCAGCGCCTCTAAGCTCAATTCATTCTAGTTAGGAGATAAAAGACTTTTGATAGCAAGTCATTACATCACAGGCAAACATATTTATGATATACAACACTGGACCATGTTATTTTTAGTGTTAAGACATTCAGCAGTTTAGGGTTGTCCAAGAAATTTCTAAAATGCCAATTTTAAAGGACTTAATTCAAGCAAAACTTGTACCAACTTATAGTTGCTTCTTTCAAAGTGAACTTAGGTTATTCACTGATCAAAATGTGTATAGCTATCCTTTAAGGACATCCACAATTACTGTTGTCATACCTCCAGTTAGGCAGTTCAAATTGCTTAAAACTTTGGTAATGACTACTTGGCTATGTCTGAAAGAAGGTCATCTGCCCCTCCATTCACTGCTCTTATTGAGCCTTTTGTACACATATCTCAGGGTCCTTTACAAAGAACACTAATCAAGATACAAAATAACATTGTAGCAAATAATCTTGTCACAAATTCCATTACACAGTAAAAGCTAAATAAAAAATAACAGCTTTTCTGCCTATATTTAGAAATTTATATCACTTAGTGTCAGGCAATTCAGAGAAGAGAATTCCACAAAAGAGAGGAAGGTGACAGGAAAAGATCCATTAACTAACACACACACACACACACACATAGTCACACACGCTTTCACCAATAAAAATGTTAAAAATGAGCCTAGGAAGTTAGTAACTAGGGATAGGATTTTTCTACATTGTTTTAACATATTTTACCAAAAAATTAGATAAACATAAATTGTCTATTCTGAAATTACTTTGAGCAAATATATTCATTCAAATTTAGGCAATAATATAATATCTCAATTTAAACATTAAACAGGTAAAATTCTTGCTTAGGTTAGTTAGCAGATGTTCTGCTAAAGAAGTTTATGTACTTTGGCTTGTTTAAGAAGGAAAGTATGAATTATTCCCACTCCCATCTCCTAGGCCTCACAAACACCCTTTGAACTTCATGACCCTATCATCCATAATTTCTCAAAATTTTTTATATTTGCTGAGTAATTTTCACTGGTTCCCAAACAAACTCAATTCTAATTGTCTTTCTTGTTCTGTAAGTTAAGAAAACTAGAAGTTGGAGGAAATGAATGACTTTAACAAAACACATACTTAGTGCATGTAGGAATTGACCAATTACTATAGCGCAAGGAATACTAATTGATTTTGCCTCAGACCTAAATATTTTGACCAATTCTTTTTCCTTCTTGCTAAGGCCTGCTCTTTTTTTGGTCTTTCATATGTAACTCATATATATTAATTTGAAAGGCGTTCTTGAAAACCAGTACCTAGCTCATTGTAAGCTTAATGAATATTGGAAAATTATATAAATAAATGACCTTGAAGAACTCACAAAGACCTAAATTCACTCAAGCTGCATCTCTTCCTACATGCCCTCTCAAACATACACATACCCACCTTGCTTTAAATATATGTGTCTTGTGCTATCATACTTTCTTTTGACAACCTTGAGGTGATGACCACTAATAGAAAAAGGTAGAGTAATGAAGCAACTGACAAAGGATTAATCTTCAAAACATATAAGCAACTCATATAAGCAGCTCAATATCAAAAAAACAAAACCCAATCCAAAAATGGGCAGAAGACCTAAACAGACATTTCTCCAAAGAAGATATACAGATTGCCAACAAACACATGAAAGAATGCTCAACATCATTAATCATTAGAGAAATGCAAATCAAAACTACAATGAGATATCATCTCACAACGGTCAGAATGGCCATCATCAAAAAATCTACAAACAATAAATGCTGGAAAGGGTGTGGAGAAAAGGGAACCCTCTTGCAGTGTTGGTGGGAATGTAAATTGATACAGCCACTATGGAGAACAGTATGGAGGTTCCTTAAAAAACTAAAAATAGAACGACCATACGACCCAGCAATCCCACTACTGGGCATATACCCTGAGAAAACCATAATTCAAAAAGAGTCATGTACCAAAATGTTCATTGCAGCTCTATTTACAATAGCCAGGACATGGAAGCAACCTAAGTGTCCATCAACAGATGAATGGATAAAGAAGATGTGGCACATATATACAATGGAATATTAGCCATAAAAAGGAACGAAACTGAGGTATTTGTAGTGAGGTGGATGGACCTAGAGACTGTCATACAGAGTGAAGTAAGTCAGAAAGAGAAAAACAAATACTGTATGCTAACACATATATATGGAATCTAAAAAAAAAAAAAAAAGGACAGAAGAACCTAGGGGCAAGACGGGAATAAAGATGCAGACCTACTAGAGAATGGACTTGAGGATATGGGGAGGGGGAAGGGTAAGCTGGTTTGGACAAAGTGAGAGAGTGGCATGGACATATGTACACTACCAAACATAAAATAGATAGCTAGTGGGAAGCAGCCGCATAGCACAGGGAGATCAGCTCGGTGCTTTGTGACCACCTAGAGGGGTGGGATAGGGAGGGTGGGAGGGAGGGAGATGCAAGAGGGAAGAGATATGGGAACATATGTATATGTATAACTGATTCACTTTGTTATAAAGCAGAAACTGACACACCATTGTAAAGCAATTATACTCAAAGATGTAAAAAATTAAAAAAAAGAAAAAGGTAGATTTTTGTGTTTAGTCACTCCCACTCTTTTATTCATTCAACACTTAAACTTTGTCTAATACAGTAGTATAGCATAATAGTAATTAAGAGACAAGGTCTGGAGCAAGATTTCCAGAGTCTGAATTTTAACTCTGCTACTTATTGGCAATATAATCCACCAATCTTGGCCTCAATTTTCTCATCAGTAAAGTGGCACCCACTTCAAAGAATTGATGTGAAGATTCAACGAGCTAATATATGTAATATGCTTAGACAATTTCTAGTACAGAATAAGCACTCAATAAATATTATTTCTATCATATTCCAGGCCCTGTGCTAGCACTAGGAATGCAGTGGTAAAGAAAAACAGGCACAGTCCTCAGCCTTGCTAGACATTAAGTCTAGTCCTAGAGCTTTATGCATTATTTCCTTCTATTAAAATATATTATAAGGTTGTTACCAGAGAATGAATAGACTTTAACAATGGGGAAAAGTTTAAAAAAAACAACAAACTAAAAGTAAAAACAAAAAACAAACCAAAAAACCCCCAGTATTTTGGATATAAAATTGAAGGCAATTTTTAGCTTTATTTAAAACTTCATATTTTTCTGCTGCTTTTATGGATAAAATTGTATGACAATAACACTATCAGTTTTTCCAGAACCAAATTACGGCTTCAGTTTATTTTGTGATTTCTTGATTAGCTTAAGGCATTAGTATTTGTAAAAATATCATTGCTAATGTTTTATATCAGAAAGTAATCTATTTTAAGTATGCAATTTAAAAATATTTATGTGATCTGAGTCTATTCGGAGCAGTTCCTCCCCCTCACCAATGAATCTCTATAAGATGGAAATCAGTGCAAAACGCAAAATAGATTTTGTACAACAGAAATTTTCTTTTCAAGAAGTTTTATTACTATGTATTTTAGAAACATTTTTATGGACACTTTTTTCTTTTTCCTTAGTTCTGAAAGTAATAGAAAGGCAGTAGGATGTTTTTAAGGTCTATGTTAATGTTATCTAAACAGTGTATGGTTGTGGACTTAAGTTATAGAAACGTCTTGCTAAACTGGAGCCAAGGCCTAATATGAATATATGAAGAATTTGAAAGCTATGGTGTCCATAGGTCTCATTTTGAATACGTGAAAGTCTTGACGTACGAATAATCTTGAAGACTGGAAGAAAGGTGGAAAACAAGGAGCTTTCCCATATAATTTCATTAACTATTTTTTTATTCCACTTCCTATCATTGATTTCATTCCATTTCTATAGCTATCATAGAGATCGTATTACTGCATCCTGAACAGGATGTTGTGCAATATTTAATATTCTGTAATTCATCTGTATTTGGAGGGAGAACATATTGGAATGATGAAAAGTGCCTATTAAATTATAATTGTTTATAGGCAAGAGCCTCATGTTATTTGGCTTTAATTTTGGTACAGTATATAGCACCAATCAGGTTAAGAAAAGATAGGTTATTGATGAAGATGGTGACATACTAATCAGGTGTTCACTCATCCTCAAAAGCGTTAATGCTGGACTCTAGGTAATTATTTCTTTAGGGTAGTTGGGACTTTGACCCACTTTCAAGCTTAGTAATAAGAATTAGGGTATAACTCAGTGTTGTATTTAACTTTTAAGCACCAAGTGCATCAGCATAAAATGGATTAGAATTGCTTTGTAAAGAGGAAGGGGAAAGGCAAGAGAACAAATCTACATTACGTGCTAGTCTCTAGGCCTAGTTATTTTTCTCAGGCCCTCAGTTAATCATTTACTTAAAAATGTGAAGAAAAAAGAAAGATGTGGGGATATTTTATTAATTCACATAGGAGGAGAGTTCTAACAGAAGACTGACAAACTGTAGAGGACATTCCAGCCTGAGATGAGAAGTTGAACCAGGGGCTTCTAATGTGAGATTCTCAGCTCTGCTATCATAAGACTTTATGCTAAAACATACCCTCTGCTAAAACAAGGTACATGTTTGCACACACACAGTACATACTCAAGAGATTTTTATTCTTCTCTAAGAACTGCTTTTCAACTAGGAAATATGGTATCTCAGGCCATGACCTTCTTTCAAGATGAAGTAGCCAACACTGGACAAGCCATGACTTGGATACAATTGGTAGCCCAAATGGCTTCTTGACATTTATTTAACAAACCTTATATATATTAAGCACCAATCTTTGCCAGGTTCCAGAGATAAAGAGGTAAGATAACTTTAAGGACCTCATAGTCCGGTGCTGGAGACAAGATCACAATTAATTATTAGATAATGTGGTAAGAAATGTGACAGAAAAAGGTGGCAATAGTTTTACAGCCCATGATAGTTTTTCAGTTGACACTGGAAATACGATATACACAGTATGGAAACATCATACTAGTTTGATGTTCCTAGTTCCTAGTTTCCTAGTTTCTATCATCAAATTCTACCAGCAGCTTTTGTACCCAATCACATCCTCCTCACTGAAAAGGTAATCACATTTTTTATAGTTCATGATTGATGAATCCATTTTGATATGCTGTATTGAAAAATCAGGATATATTCCAGACTCTTGAGGCTGATGCTATCTTTCTCCCACATATAGCTTGGTTTCTCAGAGAGAAAACTGTGGTTTAAACTCTAATGTTTATAATGTCTCCTATAATGAAATACACAACAATACACACACACACACACACACACACACACACACACACACACACTGAGACTTACACTTGCAAAGGTAACTCCGTCTCTAAACACTCCAGACAGCAGAGACATTTTGGGTCTTACTAAGATTCTGGAGGTACTTACAGAATAAGTGACCTGAGCTAGATAAGCTTTCATTGCTTCTTCAATAGCTTTTTATAACAACACTTTCAACAATGTCAAATTAGATTAAGAACACTTTTAAATCAAATGACTCAGATTTGGAATAAGTAGCTTTCCTTTTGCAAATAATCAGATACATAAATAATGTTGACAACAAAATATTAAATCTCCCCAAGATTATTTATGTAAAAAATAAATAAATCTGTAAGATTATTAATTAATGAATGAATATTACCCCCTGGTTGCTGACTCTTCCCTAGAGATATCCAGAGATAATTTGGGAGCTGAATAAATTTTTTGTTGATGCTGATGAATGATCACCTTATACTGTTTATTGGATATCAAGAGTTCTAGGGCTTCCCTGGTGGCGCAGTGGTTGAGAATCTGCCTGCTAATGCAGGGGACACGGGTTCGAGCCCTGGTATGGGAAGATCCCACATGCCGCGGAGCAACTAGGCCCGTGAGCCACAACTACTGAGCCTGCGCGTCTGGAGCCTGTGCTCCGCAACAAGAGAGGCCGCAATAGTGAGAGGCCCGCGCACCGCGATGAAGAGTGGCCCCCGCTTGCCACAACTAGAGAAAGCCCTGGCACAGAAACGAAGACCCAACACAGCCAAAAATAAATAAATAAATAAATAAATTAAAAAAAAAAAAAAAAGAGTTCTAAATATCCAGAAGCTTTAAGACAAGCATGGTGACATGTCACCCCAAATCAGAACTTATTAGAAATGAAATTTATATGGTTATAATGAAGCAGTAAGAAAAAAAGGAAGGTATCCCATGAAAGCATAAAACTTGAAAGGCTAAATAAACTTGTGCTTATTAGAACTAATCCAGCCCCTAGTTGTAGCCAACCAAGTCAGGCCCCACTCCTAGAGGGGTTCATCAAGTCAAATTTCTGTTATGTGCTAAACCTGAGAAGGTTAGATTGCCTCCACCTGCTAAATCAGAAAAACTGGGACACTGGATCTGGCATGAGCGTTTGGGTTAGAAATCTACTGAGGAGTCAGAAGCTGAACTATCAAATGATTAAAATTGCTTCTAACAGGCATTATTTTCCACTGTTTCATCAATAAGGAAGCAGGCGCCTCTGTACTATTTCACAGGATAGGAATGCTTTCTGGAGTTAGATTGTTCAAGAGGTGCTTTTTAAAATAGCAATACTCTTATCATAGTAAAACTTGCCTGCTGAGTCAAAAGGAAAGTTGGCCTCATCTATCTCATCTACCTTTAGGAAGAATTTAAATTGTAAAGTTGCCCGGCATGATCCCAGCTGTTGGCTACTACAGATACTTTTCAATATCCACTCTTTTATTGCTCTGAAGGTATATGGATAAGCAGGTATACACTGTAAATGGAAAACAGAAAGAAGGTCATCTTTAAAAGTCCAACTGAATGAAAGCAAACAGTAAGAAACCTGTACTTTTCTTTTGTCCATCCAAAGAATCTGGCTCTACCAGACTCCACTCCAGGAGGAAAAAAAAAAAAAAAAAAAAAAAATCACAAATAGTGCCAAGGCGTATCTCATTCCTTATGATGATGAAGGGAGGAAAAGTTCCAAAAGAGAAATAATACTTCCAATAAGGACATTAAATCTAATGCTATTTTGATGTCAAGTCCACCTTCCCCTAATCCTCACTGATTTTTATTCAGCTTAATTTGAAGCCACCATAGAACTCTGCTTTAGGAAGCCTCCTCACTCTCAACAAATTTAATCAGCAGGGATGATAAAATAGGCTCTGTAACGGTAAATGACTAACCCAGAAACATAAACATCGATAAATTCCAATGGAACATTTGGGCATAAAGTGCATAAAATGTGCCTGAAGAGGTATATTCTTGCAGGATGTTGGCGTATGTCAAAGATCAGGATGTCAGACAGATGAGTGTATGTCTGCACGTGTGTGTGTGTGCATGTGTGTTAGTATGGGGTTCGCCCAAAGTTGCCTGAGTGAAGCTGAAAATTCAAGAGGAATTCTAGAGTAGTCACTTAATACAAATGAGAAGACTAGCGTAATTAAGAGAAGCCTATATGTAGCCAGCAACAAGTTCTTTCACTTTGCCAGACTCTGGTGGTAAGAGGGAGGTAGAATCCCTTATTACATATTTTTAGTATGTCCTGCCAAATAGTGTAAAAAATAGAATTATTCATACCTCAATGAAAAGACTTCAGAAATATGTAATAGAAGGTACAGTGCACAATGTATTCAATTTGAGATTCTGAAACTTTTAGATATATATGTTAATTTTGTGTTTGGTAGCTTAAGAATGAAGTGAAAACTGTAGTTAGAGCTTATTTTCCCAGGTTTAATATAAACTTACAAGCTGGGAATAACAACAGTATCTGCCTATTCCAGGGAGTCCCTGAGAGAAAACAAACTGTAGGAGCTACTAAAGGGAAAGAGGAGAAAAGGACTAGAAAACAGTCATCAGACCTTTTTGTTGCTGTTTTAATAAAAAATAAAAAATCCTGATATTTTCTTTCTTGGGAGGAATAATTTGTCCTTGGGGGAATAGATATTACTGGATAGTCTTAGGGAGCTTGTGGTAGCTAAGTGGTTCCTTAAAAAGTAGAGGAACCCCCTAGGCATCTCACAGCAGCATTTGTGGGATGTTGGCCTGTGTAGAAGGGGACTGAGGGCTAGGACCCAGGCTGTGGCAGTCCAAGGATCTGCAGTGGGCACACTGAAGAGTGAGCACATACAAGCAGCCCTTCTTGGGAAGCATCGCCTCCTTCTCTCACTTATTCTTGTATGCCATCAGTGAGAAGAGAGTGAAGCAACTCTTACTAGGTGCATCAATTCTTTCATGCCTAAATTACATTATGCTGTGAGTGTTCTTGAACATTCATCCAACCACTCCCTGTACCCAACGCATGGTTTCATAGCCAGAAAAGAATAAAAGTAACCACATCACCTGTATGCACAAATGAATCTTTCCCTCTACCCAACCCTCTAAGGGGACCATAAATGTATTCTTTGCCTGCTAAATACCCAGAAATTCTACAGAAATTATGTAAAAAAAAAAAAAAAAGATCTATAGAAGGAATGATAAATAAGTTCAACAGATTTGTTTAAAAACCCAAATTACTTTTTGGAAACAAAATGAGAAACAAGATGAAAATCAAAATGGAACAAAGCAAGAAAAAATATTTTGGGGAAATGCCCCCAGAAGAAATTTGGAATGTACACTGCTCTATTGTCATAGCTATTACTTGTCCAATAATTTGAGATGAACTAGTGTACTAACCCCAATTGCCAACCTACATTACTAGGAAATTCTGTTCTCAGTAATACCCAAAGCATTCTTTAAATGCATTTCCATGTGCAAAATCGAACTACATATTCTTCTGAATTGGAAGATGTGATCCAGAAACTCCTGGGCAGATAGAGCCCTCAAGGAGCGCAGGAATGTACCCAGACTATCCCCAGATACTGAATGAAATTCTAAATCTAATCTAATGAAAATCCACTTCTTGAGTTAATCCCAGAGCATTATCTCAATTGGCCTGAATTATTTTGGTCACTTTATGAAGGGGGAGAAATCAACTGGCTTCTGAGAAAGTGAAAAGAATAGGCTCTTTTATAAGCATTTCTTACAATGGTAATTAGATTATTATTATTTGTTGGGGGACAAAACTCAGATGAATCATTTTTTTTCCTTTTCCTAAATTAGCAGAGATTGTCACTGAAACACCTGGTATGTCTAACAACTGTGCACAGTGATAAAACCCAATTTTAGTCATGTTATCTAAAAGCCAATATAAAAAATAAGCTTCAGAACTCATAAATGCAACTGCTGATGTATTAATGAGCAAGAAAATTACCAATAAAGGAGGCTGAATATTGTAATACATTTTTAAAAAAGGATTAAGGGGAAAATAACTTTTCATGGTTTTGATCTTATTGTATAAAAAGAGTCAACTCCCTCTTTTGAGATTTGTCAGTTTTCTCAAGGCCTCTGGCTAGCCCAAATGGTTGTGTAGTGCTATACTATTCCAAACTTTCATAATAGTATTCAATGCAGCATAATGTAATTTAGGCATGAAAGAATTGATGCACCTAGTAAGAGCTGCTTCACTCTCTTCTCACTGATGGTATCTGATCCAATAGGTGGAGAAATATGCTGAATTGTCACAGCGTGCATTTCAATGAGAAAAATCACTACAGCATAGAAATATTTATGGAAGTGCTGACAACATATCAATTAATAATGCCTGCAAGATACAAAGAGAGAATATTCTATCCTTTACAAGTTGAGAAAGAGCCAAGTCAAAGACTTCATTTCATGCAGCCTCTTATATTACAACACAGCAAGTAATTTCACCTTCGGTGGACTAATCAGACCTGACTGAGATTTTGCTAACAGCTGGAGTAAGAAAGAGCAACAAGCAAAACTGTGTATGGTGTGTTACCATCTATGTAAACCGGAAAAGCGGGGGAGGATATATATGTAAACATTTGCGTATACAAAGAATCTTTGATTTGGGACAATACTGGGAAGGTGGGTACCCCTGAGGTGGGATACCCCAGGGCAGGGAAGAATTAGACTTATTTTTACTATATACTCATTTGTATTGATACTGTTTGAATTTCTTCTTCTTTTTAAACCATGAGTATGTATTAACTACATAAGAAAAAAAAATTTTTAAGAATGGCTGGAGAACAGATGAAGACTAAGTATGTTATGACAGAGTAAGTTAGCAAGCTGTTGAAGAACTATTCTGAATTTTAAATGTCAGAAAAAAAAAAAGTTTACTCTTTGGCCTATAGACAAAGTGACTTAGGAGTTGAAACAAAGACACTTTAATGACTAAACATGATTTGATAAACCCCAGTACTGCCATTTATTAGTTGTCTGTCTGTGGGCAATTAGCATCTATGTCCTCATCCGTAAATGGGTGTAATTATACGCATGTGCATGTGGGTCTGTGTATAGTAGGGGACAGGCTGGGTGTAATCAGGACTGACTACCTGGGGGAGAGGAGTGGGTCTTATAACTAAAGGAATGGATCCCCTGTACTCTGTATTAGGGGGACTTAAACTCTGGTAAGATTTTGAGTAAATTTTCCTCCCCATTTAAAAAAGGAATGAGAAGTGAAGATTTCTCTGTTGCAATATTTCCTTCCTTTACAGTCTTTCCTTCAGCTGGTTTCCAAAGCTGCTTCATCTATGATACTCTTCTTCAGTTAGAGAGATGCTGGATAATTTTCTACATTTCTATGGGCCTACATTTCTGGAAAGTTATCAGAAATGTGTATCGTTTATTAAACTCCAATATGTACATTTTATGGTTCACTTAAATTTTCACTGACACAAAACCCCAGCCAGCCAGCCATTAGCACTTTCCCCCCTATTTATTCATCATAGCTGTCCTTCCAAGACAGTCTAAATTTCTACCCATTTTTATCTATATGAGTAGCCAGTAGTAAAACATCATTCCTTTTCCTGTTGCCTATGCTTAAACCAGCTCGAAATCTATCTGTAGACCAAACAGATTCAACTCGAGTTCACTAAATAGTGCTACCCCAGCAAAATTCTACTTAACACATCTTTAGTCTTTAGGAAAGTTTAACTGTTACCCCAGGTTTAAAAATTAAGCTATGTGAGTCAACACTAAAACCGCAAAGATGAAACAGGCAACAGATTTCTTTTTGAATGAGTTTGCTATTTCATGGTTAGTTCTGCAAACCAATCACGTGAACTTTAACATTGCGTCACACCAGTATGCCGGACAGTGGATGTTTACAGGAAGGTACCCTGGAAGTAAAATTGAAAATAACTCCCCAGTCTAAACTGACTGCCTCCTGTGTAGGAGCTGTTTCCCCAGTGGGCCAGCAAAATAAACTGTAGTTTTGTATAGTAATTCAGAAGATAATTGATTATTTGCCAGTGGTCTGTTTTTGAGTTGCCACGTATTATTATTTTTTTATCCACTCCTGGGACACACTTTCAATTTCACAGTCTTTTGCACATTGTGGACAGTGGCGTTTAATTTCTTTAAGGAAAGCACACACTCTTTTTCTATTATAGTTAGACTAGTTGCTTTCCAAAGAGCAGGCAGGGAACTTTCTATCCAGGGAGAAAATGTCTAGCTCATGTTTGCGTGCTCACTCCATCCGTGGTGTCATGGTTTACAAGCTGGGAAGGGAATTAAGAAAGAGCCTTTCTTCATGTAAGAAAAGACATCTTTGTGACTCACATTCTTAGATGTTCTGTCTGCGGGATGGTAAACATTCCTCAAGATATCGTTCTTTAATTGTTTATGGATTCCTTCTCTTTATTTTACTGTGAAAATAAGAGTTTCTAGCAGAGTTAAAGAAAATCTTGTCAGGAAACAGTTGTTTTCCACCTACAGACTAACATTCCTGCAGGCAATGCAGCAAATTAACCAATATAAATGTTTCCTTCAAAACACAGAAATCTTTTATCTATTTAGGAAAAGATCACACAATATAACATGCTGAACTATTTCTATTAAGCCCAAAGATGACAAAAAATTGAAAAGAATAAATCCATTATAAAGAATTCATATCTGCTGCTTTGTGAGCAATCCATAATACACCATATTGTGCAAACTATAGGAGATGATGACCTAACAATACAGAATGTAGAGAGGGCTTTTGACAACAGAAAAGCATGAGAGAGTATCATTTAATGGAGAGTGAAAAAAAATGATCCTGGATTCTTTTTCCCCCTTTATTTGTTGTATCACTTTGTAAAACCTCTCTATGCCTTGCTCTCTTCATCAGAAAAATGAGACCTATGGTTTTATTTTTACAAAGTGCTTTAGGATTTAGGAGAACCCAGAATGCATTATATGATGAGAGCCACCATGGTGCATGCCACGTGACTGCAGGAGAAAAGGATCTAGGGACCAAAAGGAAAACATGAATCAGCAATGAACACTCATATTATTTGTTTAAAACCCCAGGATGTGCAAATATATGTCAGAACTGAAGTTGACCCTCTTCCTTTACAATCACACATTACTACATCTGGGTCTGGTTTTGAAACTTGAGTGTAGTAGAAAGAATGTGAACACAGGAAGGAGTAAAGGGCAGAGTCTCTCTCAAGCAAATCCCAAGTCACCAAGCGCTACATTAACTTGCACTGAATCCTCCAAAGGACCAGAGATAGAGGGCACTGGTTTTTTCTCTTCCCCCTTCCTCAGCATAACCCTATGCCCAACAGAGTTATGCCTTGAAGAGACAAGTCAGCAAAGGAGGAGATGTCTCCTCCAACTGCCCAAAGTTACACGGGTTTTCAGGACCACAGGAGAGTCAGAATTGGGGATAATGTGAATCGTTATGTTGAGAGGTAGGTCAAGATGGTGTACTAGAAGTTAGGAGTTCTAGGTGCCAATGCTTATTCCAACACAAATAAAAAAGCACAGAGAAATGCCACAATCACACAGTTAGCTACTGGCAAAATTAGGACTAGACTTTGGGGTCTGAAAACAAATTCTGATCATTTTTTACACAGCAGAGGATTTTCTGTAAATTCTCCACCTTGGGAAGTCTAAATCTAAATTCCTTAAAAAAAAGAGTACCAAGCACAGTGACACACACACTCTCTCTGTCTCTCTCTCTCTCTTTAATATATAAATCACTCAATATATACTGTATTTATCAAAAAAATAGTATTCTCATATGAACCTGTTTTCTTTCTGTACCCTCTTTTTGGTTAGTGTCACCCCAGAGGCCTAGTATCCAGAGATAGAAACCCTGGCTTCATCCCCTCTCCTTCATTCCCACTCTGAACCACTCTGCATTCACCTCTGACTTCTTTCTCCATTTCTGTATTCTTTGCTTCATCCCTAACATGTTTGTATCATTCAGGCCTTTATCTCATGTCTCACCTCTGCCCTCCTAACTAGTCTCCTTGCCTGTAAATCCCTCCCCCATACCATTGCTTAAAAAGTATATATCTTTCTAAAATTAAAATGTAAACATATTTATTACCTGCTTAAAAATGGTCGAAATTCATTAGTTTACCCACAGGATGAAGTCTAAGCTTCTTAGTAGGAAAAACCAGGCCCTTTCTGCCTACGGCTGCCTTTCCAGCTCGACTCCCTTGGTTCTCCGATTACATTCCATGTTTTAGCAAGAACAGACGCTGGCACATATTTCCCAGTTACTGCATACCACTGTGCCTTGGCATATGCTAGCATCTCAGTCTGGAAATCCCTATTCTTTTCCTATTGTTTACTTAAAAGTCCCATTCATGTTTTAAAACTCATATAAATCCTCCTTCCACTGGGATCCCTCCAACTCCATATCCTCCTTTAGGGTTAACCACATCTTGTTCTAAGCTGCTTCTGTACTTTGGACAGGCTTCCACTGTTGCATTCTTCACACTGTACTGTAATTGTTTATTTGTATGGCTCTCTGCCCCACTAAACTGTGAAACCCTTGAAGGCAAGAACTGCATTTTAATCAATTCTATATCCTTAGCACAGTGCCTGGAACATGAACAGTGCTCAGTATGTGTTTATGACTATGAATGAATGAACAAACAAGCAAACATTCATTTACTCAACGACTATTTTACTAAATGGCTCACAGAGTTCGGAGAAAGAAACAACAACAAAACCTCCACAAATAACAAAGAAAATAGAAAAATAAGCAAGTTAAATTAACAAAAAAGAAAAACATCTGATAGAGATAAGAGGTATTCAGAGAATTAAACTGATACGATACAATGGAAAACGACCAAGTATCCACATTGGTTCTCATGGTCGGGAAAGGCTTCTTCTAATCCCAAATGACAAGAACTGCCTCATATGCTTTGCCAAGAGAACAGCTATTGTCCTGATGATTAGCAGCAGCTCAAACTGAGGGAAAGAGTGTAATCAAGGATAGCTCAGAGGGTTTTTGTTTTAGCAACCAAGTAAACAGTGCTATATACTCTGATACGAACCCTGGGAGAGGTGCAAATCTGGGGAGACAAAAGTTATCCATTTGTCTTCTTCAGTTAGTAGATGCCTACAGGACATCTAAGTGGAGAGGTCCAGTAGGCAGTTAGATTCAGAAATCTGGTGCTTTCAAGGGCATTGTGACCAGAGAAAAATACTTGGGAGCCATTAGCTCCCCTGAAAATGATATTTAAAGATACCATGAGGCTGGATGAAATCATGTACAGAGAGTGTGTAGGTTAAAAAGAAGGGCCTAGCCCTGGGAGACACTCTAACATGTAGAGTTCAAAAAGAAGAAGAACCAGTAAAGGATAATGAGAAGGCTATACTACTAAGCTAAGAAGAAAACCAGGAGATCATGGTCAACCGTAAGAAGAAAGTATACGAAAAAGGAGGCAGTGGTCAACTTTGTTGAACTTTGCTGAAAGGTCAAGTAAGGTAAATGTTTAATTAGCAATATCCAAGGACACTGGTTAGCTAGATGAACACTCTAAGAGTAGAGATAGGAATGAAACCTTATTCGAGTAGAATCCCAGCTCTTCATAAGAAACCATAAAACAATATTACACTGATTAGAAAAAACATTTTTTTTCTATTTCTAGTTAAAGCAAGGCTTAAAACTGGGTAAAACTTAGATGATATTTAGGATTGACTTCAGGAAGAATTCCCTAGCAGCATAGTTAACAAACCTCCTATCACATATTTAAAGGAAAGGAAAGGCATCTGTTGTACTAATCAATTTAACCACTCCTTTTATTTATCTATATTTCTAAACTGAAAAAACAGTTGGTCAAAAAACACTTGAAATATGACTGTCATTTTTCTCACATTTTGGGATACATTCTCTTATAAATCCATACACCTAATAAGAACTAAATATTCACTTCTGCTTTTAGAAACTAAGAAATAAGGGCAATTATTGTGTGAATGAATCTCTAATTGTTATAGTATATTTATGGGTTGAAAAAGAAAATGCATTTTAAAATTTGTAGATTGAAGATACAATGAAATGGCACATTCTACAATCAAACTGTCGGTCATAGCAAGGCTGAATAAGACTACTTCCTTGTACGGATTCTATATTTCAAGTTATTCTTGAGGCTTTCTTCCGAAGAGATGACAAAGATTTCACAAGTTATAATCTACTGAGCAGACTCTCAAGGAAACAAAACTAATGTACATCAAGGTGTTAGCCTCTACCTCCCTAGTGACAAAAATGTTCCCTTCTAATTGCTGAGGACTTCTATGATTAAAAATGGTTATCCTTACAACACAGACATGTATGATTTAATAAAAGAAAACTTAAATTCCCACTCATAACCTTCTAGTGTTTGTTGAAGGAAGTATTGATACCTACTCTTATAGGCAGCAAAGGATGTTCAAACAGTTTGTACATTAATGGAATATCTAAGTAATTATGACCACAAGAATTATGTTCTTTTATTAGATAGAAAAAAAGGTGAAAAAGGTATTTCTGATGGACAGAAAAGCCTGGCTTTAGCAAAACTAGAGCGATCTGCTTGGGTGCACTATAATAATTTTATAATGATCTTAAAATAAATGTGATCCCTTTTAAATTTTAGCTGCCACAAAGCATTATGTCAAATATTAAAATGATGCAGTGTTAATACTATAGCACATAATGTCGGCTGGCAACTTTAGGTTAGAATAAGAGTAAGATGGCTTTTTAAAATAGGTCTTGATTGTTTAGAAGCAAACAAAACAAAAACAAAACCCATAAAAACAAGTTCCTTAGTTGTACAAAATAACTACCTAATTCAAGTTCATGGTAGATATATAGAATAACAATGCCACCATGAATGCTTATCTTTTATGAATGAAGCATTTTCAGTAACTCATATCTTCCTCAAAATACACTAGACACCTGATATATATGCACAATACAGTAAAACGAATTTGGAAAAGAGAAAAGACTTTTGGCCTTTATGACAAGACTGTAATCTGTAGTACAGTTTATTTTTTGGAGAAGGAATGCTATTGGTTTATTTTAGGAATATGATTGGTTCATCAGTAATACTTAACCAACTGTAACATCAAGATCAGACTGGAATAGGAACTGCTAGATCACATGATGACTCACATTATCTACCCAGCTGGCATGACTTGGCAAACAGTATTTCACAAGATATTGCACCAGCTTGTGATTGCCTGGAGATGCAATGTGCCCCTTCTCTGTGAGTGAAGGCGTGGCATGTAAACTGCCATCATCCGTTTTTCTACACCTTAGCAACTGGCAAATATTCCATGTGTAGCACAGGTGGGGGGGTTATGAATAGGAGACTAAAAAAAAAAAACCAAAAAAGGCAGACAAAAGGGAATCAACCTCCATAGCATACTAACCATTTAAAGTGGTTGAAGGGATCATGCATGTTGGAGGTGTCATGTAAGATACAGGGTAGTGCTATCAGTTGTGTTACATGCTACAGACAATAACGAACAAAACATGCCGAAAAGGAACTTATGACCATGAAAATACATCCCAAACAAGCATTTAGTGTCGGCAGTATGTGCAGTCTGAACTACCTCCTGACAAACTGCCCTACTGTTTGCCTCTTAAGAACAGATTGGTAATTTACAGCCAATATACACAGTTACCTCTCACCTGTCTACGTATCAGGGTCAATGTATCCGCAACTGAAAGGTAACTGATGCAGTTTTTAAAACTGAGCACCCATGAACATTTTCAGGACAGCAACCAAAATCAAAATTTCATGTATCTAATTTTTCCTGTAGTTTTTTTTATAACTAGAGAGGATTTTTACTGTATTTTAAGCACCAATCAATGTGGTAAGTACTATAATAACATCAAAGAATTACTCACAGCTTCTGATTCACATTAAAAAGCATAGGTTGATGTCAAGTCACACAATAGGTGAGTGTTAATATGACAAGGATGTCAAACATGCATATAATAGTTCCAGAGTTTTCATCATTACTTCTCGCACATAAATTTAGTATAATTTCTTCATAACTCCGTGAGTCATTGGTCAACTCATTACAATAATATAATCAATATATTACTGAGACAGAAATATCCTGGCAATATGGCAAGACTCTAGGAATGCCAGTGTCTAAATTAATGTCAAAGTATTACACATCTGTCATAAATAGCTAACAAAGAGATTCCAAGTCATCCGTGTTACAGAGATAATTGTTTTACTTTGAAGTTCCTTAACAATCTATTGTGTTAGTTCCCAGGTCAGAGATATCTCCCTCTCTCCTTTCTTTCCCTTCACTCTTCAGTCATAATGTAGAATTAAAAAAATATTTGACAATGAGATAACTGAAGTTATTTCAATGGTTCTAATGTAACATTTAAAAAAAATTCTACATGATTAGTTTTGTTAAAGAGGAGAATTCTTAATCTGCTTACCAAGATTTATTATGGAAATTTTTCATATCTATGAAAAAGAGAAAGCTAAGATACTAAAGGAGGTGCTTGGGACACACGTTTATAGGATGAAGTGCCCCCTGCTAAGAATCTGTAAGAAAGGCTTGAATGCCTTAGTTATATTCTGAAGTGTGTATCCTATGTCTCCTCTAATTAGACGGTAAGCTCCTAGAGGGATTTAGTAAGTGTCTTACACACAGTAGGTGCTTCACAAATATTTGGATTGATTTACTGAAGAAGCATCCATATATGAGCTCATGGAAATCCAAGAAGAAATCCTCTATGTGAAAAACAAAGTGCTGTAGTCATTGTTTGGCTTCCATGCTTCTGCCAGCATAACGAAACAACAAAAACAGTAACAACAACAAAGAACAATGATGATGTGTACAGTTAAGTTTAAACTCTTCCGTTACTCAGAGTCAAATAATTATACAGCTCGTCTCTTGGGTACAGACCCCTCAGTTCAGTATCTTATTTGCATCAACCACATATTTTGAGGAAATTGTAACTTGTTTTATAAGCTGTTTTACCCTCTCTCACTTGGCACATTTCCTTGGATATGAGATTTATTCTGCCTTAATTTCTATAAACTGTGATTCCTGTATCTTTCCAAAGAGGAAAAATATATAACGAAGTACAATAGGGGACCACGAAGTTACACTTTACATTATTGATGTATTTTTAATGCCAACACATAACTGCTTAGAATTTCTGCTTAGAAAATATAAATATGTGTGGGAGGGCAGGAACTAAGTAGCTCATAATGAGGAAAGATTATTCAAAATAAAATGAAGTCCCTTATTTAGAAGAGATGTAGGTAGGCAGTGTTCGAATTAACTTGCCCTAAATGTGGAGCCATGGAACTGGATCTGGAAAGTATAAATAAACATCTACCTTGGGATATGGGATTCACTTAAGGATTTCTTCAAATAGAAACGTACTTGTTGTGAGACACTGGGTCCCCAAGGGGAGAGAGCTATAGAAACAGACTTCATTTCTACTGTTTCCTGTACTAAGTTGAATCTGACAGCTGATTCTCCTCTGGACAAGGGGAATTTTTAAGCCAAGAATATAAACATAGTTCATTTTTTTGTCTTCATCTTATCCTAGATGATGCCTTTCCCAAAGATTCCAGTGCATGAGCTCAAGTTCAGTGAACTCTCCAAGATTACTATGCCTTTCCCAAGGAGAGGAGATGTTCAAAAATTACATTGGCAATTACATGTACTAGTTTCATTAAAGCCTGCATTTAATTGCCTGGGATTTGTAAAAGATCTAGTAACAAAGCCACACTGTGCCATTAACTTATCCCAGCCTGCAAAGAGGAAACTGAAGCTCAGATAGGTTAAAACTACATGCTCTCTGGGGCAGGGATGGTGTTCACTGTTCTTCACTGTATCTTCATGGCCCTGCACAGTGTAGTGTAGTGACAATATAGCACAGCAAGTAAGAACTTGGAGTCTGGAGTCAGACAGACCTGGCTTGCAGCACAAGTGCCTAGTGCTAGCAATTACTTGGTGGGTAACTATCAAAAAAGTTGTTTTAACATATCTGAGTCTCAGTTTCTTCACCTGTTAAAGTGGAGATAATGATAGTATCTATCTTGTAAACTGTTGGATAATTGAATGAATACATGTACTATGATCAAATAGTGCCTCCTTACATAGCTAACGTTTTATATATTAATATATCATTAATAACATTCTCATTATTATTGTCCGGAACATAGGAGGTACTTGATATTGTATGCAATGAATGGATGAATGCAGCTATTAAGCACCAAACTGGAATCCTGATTTTCTCACTTCCCTCTCTATTCCTGCCTCCCTTAAATCATACTGTATGTGTAAATGGAAGTGTCCAATATGGTAACCACTAGCAACATATGTCTACTGAGCACGTGAAATATGGCTAGAGCAAATGAGGAACTGAATGTTTATTTTATTTTACTAGTTGTATTTAAATAGCCACATGTGACCAGTGGCTACTGTATAGAACAGTGGAGATAATCCTTTTCTTTTAAAAAAGTTTCCCACATTTGCTTTTACTTTTATCAAGCTATTTTGATATTAAATCAACCTTTTGTTTTAAAAAATTATTTTTCTAAATTAAATTCTCTCTATAATTCAAGTCTGTTTCCTTTTGTCTTCTATTCAGGGACATATTTGTGAATACCTTTCATAAAATTGGAAACAATTTTCAGAATCCCCACACGCTGTTCTCTTTGTTACGCCAGGTAAGTTTAACTCAGACATTTTATCTTCACTCATCTTCTTTTACTTTTCCGGTTCTTTTCTGTACTTCTCATTTTTCTAGATATGTGAAGCCAAAATAAGATGCAACATGTACTGAATAAGGTTTGTGTGAGGGGCAGAGGGAGGGAGAATCGGCTGACTTTTTTAGAATATTTCAGATTTAGAGAAAAGTTGCAAACATAGTACAGAGTTCCTGTATACCCCACACCTAGTTTCTTATATTGTTAGTATCTTACATTAGTATGGTAGACTTGTCACAACCAGTGAAGCAATATTGATACAATATAATCAGCTAAAGTACATATTTTATTCCGGTTTCTTTAGTTTTTACCCAATGTTCCTTTTCTGTCCCAGAATCACATTCAGAATACCGTATTGCTTTTAGTTTTCATGTCTTCTTAAGCTCCTCTAGGCTGTGAGAGCTTTTCACACTTTCTTGTTAACTGATGATTAATTAGAATCACTGTGGTGGGGCAAATTTATGACTGAGTGCCAACAGCTGAGCAAATAAGTCTAAAAATAATTTCAAGATCAAAGAGAGAGTACTTCACCCAAAAGCCTGGTGAGCATACCTTGACAGAGATCTTTACGAATAACCCCAGTCACCATGGACCGTGGAAGATGTCCTTGGCATACTTTCCTAAATGCAAGTAAATCATGGCTAACTACACAAGGATGCTGGCTACTCCCTAGTGGGTAAAAATCAACCCAGCAGTAAAAAATTTTATGTCCAGTTCATTGATGACATCATCTGAGACTGAAGATACCATACTATTTTATCCCAACTCACCATCTACCCCTACATATAATACATGGCCTGTCATTTTTACCATGAAAGGAAATTGAATTTGTCTGGAATAATTTGTTCTTCAAAAACTAGTCTAGGTGACTTAGTGATTTGTGTTATTCTATACCACTGCAAATAACAATTCAATAACTGTGTTAGTATATTCTTATACATTGAAGTTAAACACTGAGCTTTCATAAAACTTTGTGTATTTATAAACACAGTATCTCACGGCATATACATGACAAAGAGAATATATTTTAATGGAAGGAGGGAGGAATGGCTTTCAAATTCTTACACACAGTGTCACCCACCCTGTGATCTCCGTATAATTTACAAAATGGGTTACTGGCTCTTGGATAAAGACTGGGAGCTATAAAAGCATCTTAGAACGTATACTGTTTGAGCTTACTTGTGGATCCCACTTTTTAAAATACACCAGCTTTAGTCTAACCTATTCCCTTCCTGATAATAGTCTAACTTTCTACCCTCTTATAATAGTTTTGTTTTATCTTTTTAAACCAACATTTCCTTGTTACTTACTGGGTGTGTGTATATGAGGAGCAAGGTGGTTTAAAGGCTCAATTTTCCTTGGTTCCTTGCTTTTACTGCACATAATTTAAGGCTATTTCCCCACCCCTCTTAAAATGCCTCTTTGCTTCAGTTTCTCAGAACTTGTCCTTAACAGAAAGATAGTATTTGCCCTGTATTATCTGTCTCAATTTCTACATTCACTAAAAGTTCCACCGTGCCATTTTTTTAAAACAACTTATATTTTAGAAACTTTGAATGACAGAGCTTAAGAACTGAAGTCAACTTCTACATTGTCTGGTATATACCATTCTTTGACACAAGGGAAATCTGAGGCCCAATACTTAGGAAAGTTTGTCAGCAGAAGAATCAATTCCAGGTCCCAGGTATCCTAAGTCTAAAGTGTAGAATGATTCCACTATACTACATGGCCTCTTTGTTTCATTGAAAGCAAGTTTCCCCAAAGGGAATTAGTTCCTAAAGTGCCAAGAGCACTCTTCTAAAATGGTCTGACTTTTGAGACCAAGTATGGACTCTATAGGCATAAAAATAAGGCAGTAGTGAGCGTACCTATTAAAATGTATCGTACGTCTCCAAAATCAAGGTACAAGAGTCTCCTTCCACATAACTGTTTGACTCCTTTTGTCCCTCTACCCAGTCTTCCCATCCTCTTTTGAGGTTTTTGCTATCTACATTTTGTAGTTGTGGTAATGGCACCACACACCGAGTACAAGGCCTCACTTCCTCACTGCAGCCAACCACCTCTGGACTCCCATTCTGGGGTGGTTTCAATTCTCCTTAGCAACAGGTAACAAGTCTGGAAGAATAGTCAAGGGAACAGGCTGACACCACCACAAGCCCAGTCTCATCTCCCATCGTCCCGCACACTGCAAGCATGGAACAGACTTGCTCTTCCGAGGTTACGTCATTGGCTCTCATGCTTCCATGCCTTTGCACGGGCTTCCGTGCTACGCATTCTCATTTCACCTTATACCTTGTCACTTAGCAACTGCCTACGTGTTCTTCAAATTCAGATTAAACCATCACCTCTCTGTGCTTTCCCCAACTCCCCCCTCCCCAGATTAAGAGGTACCCTCTTTTGGCTCCCACAGTCCATTGCATATACCTCAATTATGGTACTTGTTATTTTATATAGTAAAACTATACCTACCTAGATGTCTCCCCCACTAGATTTTGAGCTCCCTAGCAGCAAGAAACATGCCTTATTGGTTCTGGTATCCTTAGCAGGCTGGTTAGTAGAGAACTTTTATGTGTCATAAGAATAACACAATATTTGAATACACATCTGGTGCCAGGCACTATGCTAAGGTACTCAGAGGAATTATATATTCCTCACAATCACCTGACGCAATAGTGCTGTTATTATGATCACTTTACAGATTATAAAATTGAGATCTGGAGAAGGTAAGCAATGTGCCTATGCTCAAATATCAATTAAGTTCAAGAGCTCACATGCAAGTCCATTTTCTTAAGTATTTTGTTGCTTCTCTGAGGGGGTCAATAAATAGTTACTGAATAAACTAGTGCATGAATGTCAGTGAATGAATGAAAAGAATACTATATTAAAGCAAATAATACCAAGAATTCTAAATGCTTGAGCTGCTTGTCATGGAATGTTACTGGATAGACTGCAGTGTTCTAAGGAAGAAGATGGACATTTAGTGGGAAGGTCATCAAAGTAAATTTATAAGGGACACATCATGCATTTGAATACTTTTACAGGGAAAATGATAGAATCACTTTTCTTACTGGCTTATAAAGAACTCTGTGGAGAATGCTAGAATGACTCCTGTGAAGAAAAGGGCCTGAAACCAATCCAGGAACACTCTTTTCTTCAAAAGAAAATTCCAGCTGATCCAGCCAATGTGGCTTTGAACAAGGAAGGCAACTGTGAGTTGGCTTACACTGGATTGGACATTTCCCAATTTTTTTCCCATAAAGCTGCAGTTTGGCCTTGCTTTTAGGGTTTAGTCTGCTAAGCGACCAAGACTGTGAGTACTTAGAGACCTCAGGAAAAAAATTCTGGCAGACAACAAATTATTTAATCTACTTTCTTTTCCTGTTGCAATCTTTTGCTAAAAAAAAAAAAAAAAACAAAAACCCAAAGCACAAGAGAGAGAGGTCAAAATGAAAAGAATGTGAGTTTAATTTAATGGGAAAGGCATTTTGTGGATATAAAAATTCCATTTGTTCTATTCCTTAAGAAAAAGGGCATTTCTGATACTGAGTAAAAATTCAAACTTCATATTTTGGGATATTTGATTCTAGTGGGTTTTAATTACTATTAGTAGGGGCATAAAAACTAGGGTACAGCTTCAGGACAATCCAGCAATCCAACCCAACAAGTATGTATTAAGCTTTGACTATGCTGGAGGAGACACAACAGCGTATGTGGCAAGGATCTGTACTTCAAGGTACATTGGTACCTTCTTGTTATGGAGAAGAGGAGACACAGCCAGAAAATAATTAGAGAACAAGACAGTATTAAAGAAAAGGCTAAAATATAACCTTATAAGTTACTTTTACAAATCATGGGTGTAGGAAAAGACTTTGAGGCAGAAGTAGGAGGAGATACGCCTTGAAGGATTGCTTTTACATGTGAAAGGGAGATTTAAAAAAAAGGTGTGCTTATGGTAACAGCATGAACAGAAACAGAGAAGTGCAAAATAGCATTCATTCAAGTGCTCATTCAACAAGTATTTGCCAAACACCTGTACATATAAGGCCCTGTGTCAAGAGCTAGTATGACGACATGTCTTCTTATTTTTCAGAGAGAGTGGAGAGATCACACGAGTCGGAACAAAGGGTAGATTTCAGCTATATGACTTTGGTTGAGTCACTTTACCTCTCTGAGCCTTAGTTTCCTGTCATGTGAAATGAGAGGATCAGCCTTCATGGTTTTCAATGTTGTTGTTGTTGTTTTTTCTTTTAGCAGTGAAACTCTTTTTGGTTCTAATGAAATCTTAAGCCTAACTCAAATATGTTAAGGAACCAGAATGGACCTGCTCTAGTTGCATTAAGAGCTGGGGTTGGGGGAAAAGTGAACCCAGATATGCCTCTTGTTCAGCATCTCCCTCTCCTTCTCCCTCCCCAGTGTCTGCCCCAAGGCTCCTCTGCAGAATCCCAGGATTACCAGGGAAAATAGTTTTATAAACTCATCTTCCTAATCCTTCAATTCCCTCCCAATTGTAAAGTGTTGCAATAGGAAATATAAGCAATCAGAGAATTCATTGTTTAAATAAAGTTTGGTTAGAAAGGATCCTGGATTTCAGGATGTCAAAGCAGTATAGGGTCTTAAGTGAAATGACAAAATTGTTGTTTGAAAGACTTGTTTGAAAGTGTCTGGTAATGCCATTTAGGAGGGGCTGGATGAAGAAAACTAGATATTAAGCTATAAAGGCCTTGGCTAGGCTAGCATTACTGGGGATGGTAAGGGTCAAACCAATAGCTAAGGGAGAATCTGCAGAACTTGGTAAGATTAAATAAGGATGAAGGAGACAAAGAAAGAGTCAAAAATAGCATTCCAGTTTATAAATCCAATATGGTACTACGGACAGATATGGGGACGTGGATCTCAAACTTGGTGCACACTGGAATTGCCTGGGGAGCTTTAAAAAATACTGATAACTGGTTCTCACCCCTAGAGATTCTGAATTAATTGGTGAGGGGTGCAGTCTGGGCATTGGGGATTCTAAAGCTCCCCAGGTAATTCTACTACTCAGCCAAGGTTGAGAGCCACTGAATTAGAAGGACAGGGAGTTATGGAAGGCCTGGAGAATATACTTTAATGAACTATCTACTGCTATTTTTATGGTCCAGCTAATTATTTTTTATTAAAGTTGACTTCTTTCCATTGTCTTTGTCTAATGTTAAATACTAACCATATAACTACAGAGTTATATGTAATAGCACTTTTTTTCCTATATTATCCTGTCAACACATCTCTATGGTATTTCCAAGGACACCAGTCTGTGTTTCTCCAATGTTAAAAATCAATGAAAGATATTTCCACTAACAAGAAATGTGTGTGGGTCTGTTAGTATGTGTGTAAATGCTATCACTTCAAGAGTTTTCCTTTGCAACAGATGGTTGTTACAAGATCATAATGATGGCTATCCAAAAATTGTCTTTCCTTAACATACATGTACACACCCATGCACACACCCCCCACACACAAACAGAATGCAGAGACCTATAAACAGCATATTATTCAGGCATTCTTATCTTGAAATACTATTTAGTCTCTATAAGGGTATTACTAAAAGTCAAAACAGTTCAGCATTTACTTTGCCTAAACATAGTAAGGCAAGATAAATGAAATTTTATGTCATAGCAATCCCTAATATTTGCATAGCCTTTTTGAGTTTTAAAAAAACCCTTCTACAAACATTATCCAGATGGATCCTAACAATAGTTCTATTATTAAATCATGAGAGATACTATAGTTTTCTTTTTCTAGATGAGGAAATGGAGGCCCAGAAGTTAGTAACATGCCCGAGTCCCAGTGGTAGAATTTAACACATTAAATCTCATGTCTTTCCTTTCCTAGATCGGTCCTCTATAGCTTCTCTCAAGCAAACAGTCCAGTTACCAGGTGCACACCGCTGATATAGGCACTAAGGGGGAGAGACTGATGGTTCATCTACTCAAAAGTGATGAGGACTTTATCTATGTCCCACAGGACTTTATCAGTACAATCTAATAAAAACATTATTTTCTACTTTGTTATAGTTACAAATATGCTTATTTTCATTATTGTACTATAAGCTTCTTGAAGGTTGGGTCCACGTAAGAGTCTAAGAGTCATATTTCCTATCCCCAAAGCACCTAACACACTTTCATGTTCTTAACCAGGTATGGGAATTGACTCTCTCATTGCTATATTCTGTTTTAACAGATTTGTTAGTCTTTTAGTTCAGAATCAGAAATATCATTTTTCCAAGTTAATTTATACTCTTTGTTCCACCCTCTTCTGATGCATGCAGAACCTGTCTACTAGTTTCTATATGGCAAACAACTCTTCAAATAAGGAAAAACTATTACCATATCTTCCCTGAAGTACTTCTTCCTATTGCCAAGCCAAGTTTTCCCAGTTTCATTAAAAATTTAAAACAGCAGAAGTTTTTCAAGATCATTTACTTTCTTTGACAACATCCTCTAGATAAAATCCAGGTTTGGCATATAGGCACTCCAGGACTGAAACCATGAGTTCGAAAGAGACATGATCCATGTAGAGTTCAGAGCAAGTACTACCTTCCTCGGTAGGGACCTATGATTTCAGATGAAAGTGGTGTTAGCTTTCACAGCCATCAAGACTGATCAATAGGAAGGCTGAGCCTGCATTTCTTCTAGGTCAATACTAATGATCCAACAGTATCATTATCTGAAGTAAGTGAAAGAGTAATTTGTATATCTGAGCTCTTCAAATAGTTTTTCCTAAGACATGAAATACAGTGCTACTGAACAGATAACTGGGAAGCCAAACCAGGGTATGCTCCCTGACAGTCTGCGTATTCATTGAAACTATTGAAGGAGAATATCACTCTGCCGCAGTGGGTTTGCAGAACTGCGTTAAAGACACAGTATAAACTAAGTGAAGAGCATCATGAAAACATATAAAGACAACAATATTTCTTCTTTAAGCAGTTTTGTAGAAAAAAAATCACATGTAAAATATTTATCAAGGACGCAAAATTATTTTGAGAGAGTCATCGAGTTTGGACTTATTCAATTTGGCAGTAAGCCTCATAACAACTTCTCAATTGGTATGTCCAACGAGATTATTAAAACAGTGCAAAAGCAATGACTGAGAAATAGTGTGACAACATTTTTCAGTGGTGGAGATTCCAACAATTTATCTTTGAAGTTCAGAAGAGATTTCAAGTCTAATTCCCTCAATTACCAAGAAAAAAAAAGGGGGGGGGTATCCATGCCCCCCTCCTAACTTATCGTGACATAAATAGAAGGATGAATTTCAAATTACCTCTACTCATGGCAGTTTTATCCTAGACAAAGTTCCTGCCACAAAACAGAGGGTGAAGGACTTCTAGAAGAGCTATAATTGCCATAATGTTGATTAAATGTACACTTAACACAGGGAAAAGCTTTTCTGTGGCATGGCAGAGCAGTCTTTGTAGAGCTATTAAAAAACCCTTCAAGTACAATCTTCTAAAAGTGGTACTTTGATGAGCAATACAACATACCTGAAGTTTCGTTGGTACGTAAAGTGGAGGTTGGAACTGAAAAGCAGTGAGAAATGTGGGTGATACTGCCTTATATACACTACGACATTACACATATATTTCTAGTTTTGAACTATACAAGAACATCAGGCTTATTTTAAAGTTACAACCCTTTTAAAGCCAAATATTATCCATTTCATTTGATCAGTTCTCATCTTCATTTACTAGGCTTGGCTCCAAGTGACATGTAGCTATTTTGCCAAATCATATATATATGTGTGTGTGCATATATATATATATATATATTTTTTTTTTTAAGGGATAAGTGTTGCCAACACTAAAGTAACAGAAGAAGGAAGAAGGTGGCATGGGACATAAAGTACTTCCTAAGCAGGAAGGACAAATGTGTTTTGAGAGGCAGAATACGGATTTGTATTTGTTGAATAAGGTTTGGAAATTTTATTATAATTTAAAATCATCAGTCATTACTTAACAGTTACAAATTTCATATCATGTGATGTGTGACATTGTGTACACACACACACACACACACACACACACACACACACACACACACACACAGCTAGATGCTCCCAGAGAGCTCTTTTGGTTAAGAATAATGATATTACCAAAATGATAGACAAGATTTAAGTCATGATTCTGTGAAGCATTTGGAAAGTTTAGAAGAGAAAAGAAAGAGAATGGTATATTCAGAACGATGAAACTATGTCAGAGGTTTCCCTAACCCCTCTTCCTTGCCCTCGAAGATTCTCTAGATATAATACTGAAGGGGCAGTATCTAAACATTTTAAACCAGTGTCAGGCTTAGCTAGCCAGACAAACAAAAACCGTCTTCTGTTAGACCAGTTGTGTAGGAATGGTAGCTGCAAGCCAAACCACTAGTCTTTAAGCGCTGGTTTAGAGAGCAGAACATACTGTCAATTGACACTTGGCTTTCACAACAGTTTGTACACAGTCAGGTCACCTGACACCCCACCCCCAGCCTCATACACAGCTTAGTAAACTGTATTGCTCCCCAAAGAATAATTTATCTTTTCCTTTTCAGAGTGCTAGACTTCACTCCAAAATGAGGTAACTGAGAGTGGTCAACTGACTTCACATCAAAGCACTGTTTGAGAAAGAGAGTCAAGAATAGAGAATCTAGTCACAAAAGCAATTAGCTTACACTTTTTTCCACTTACCATTTGATTAAGTACCTGTCTACCTAGGGAACAAGATGTTTTGCACTGAGACTAACAATGCAAACTTAAAATTTAGCAGTATATTAAGTCTTTATTCTATTACATGATAACTAGTTTTTCATGATCTGTGTTTAGCAGTAGTCCTGTTTTCGAAGTAGAAATAAAAAGTGAATAGTAACATGTAGAGTTAAATCAAGGCTAGGGAGTCCTCGCAAATCTTCTGTCAGGAAGACCAACATGCCTAACCAAAAGATCACAAAGAGACATGATCCCAGACAGGTAAGTTAGGAGTTAGTGCACAAATGGTTTAGAAAGTCAGGTATTAACCCACTTAGTGAAAACTGCATAATGTACCTATTATATGTTATAAAATAAATGTTCAAGAAATCCCTAAGGATTTCTCTCATATATCAGTCTTCATTAATGAAATGTGTCAGAAAATACTTGAGCATACACCTCCACTTTAGAGAGAGGATATTTATATATTTAATAGCATTCACTCTCACTGAAGTGAAGCCTTCTAAAAGCCAATGTCTTTATGCCCACACCTGCTTATAAAAGATACTTCATGTGAAAGAGCCAGGAGATCAATCACCAATGAAGTGTCCAATGATACCACTGTGTGCATAACATGTGGGAACTTGGTAATAAAAGACATGGTCCTAGGTCTGGCATTCAGGTTGTAAAATAGCAAACAAAAATATAACTGAGAACTAAATTGAATGTTATAGATAAAGTGGTAAAAAATATATTAGAATTGAAAGAGGTCAGAGCTTAATAACAGTTATACATAAGAAGACCCTTGATACTGGCTATAGAGAATGATGAGGATTTGGAACACATGAACAAAGGTAAAAATGGAGAAATGTGTGTATAATATGTCTAGGAGAAGGTTATTTTTAAAAACCCTGCTTAGAATGGAAGGTGAGACAATGTTATTGTAGGCTTAGAAGTAAGGGGGAATTCAGACTTAGTGCAGTGAAAGTTGGGAGCTTCAGAAGGCTTCTGACAAAGAGGTAGACATGGTGAAGGTAGCATTCACCTGACTGTTCAGCCAGGATAAGATAAAGTGGGTTGAGAGGAAGGAGAACCTACAGCCAGAGCTGACAGCTCTAGAATCTTCTTATACTCAACCAAACAGGATAGCAAATATTAGGAAATTCCTGTTCACGTTTTCAGAAAAGGACAAGTAAGTCTAACAATAATTGGTGAAGAGAGAAGCAGAGAAAGCAAGCAGCCTATCAAATGAGTGATAATAACAGTGAGATTATGAGATGCTAGAAAGAAATCTTAGCTCTGGCATCAAGCCTTTCAAACATAACATGGCAGAGACAAAGCTCTAGTTTTGTTCATCAAACTCAACTTGATGTTCATCCCTTCATATCTGGTTTTATGAGTCCCACATATGTGTCTTGGTCTCATATACAGTTTAAATTTCCATACCATATAAATTCTCAATATTATGGATTTTCATTCTATCTATGCCTGTTTTTATGCTTGATTCACTCTCAATCAGAAAAAATTTTTTACAAAAAGAAGGGAAATATATATGGCTAACTAATATAGAAAGGGATCAAACAATACCGTAAAATGGAAATGATCAACCTTTTTTAAAAAACAACAGAGAATTTCAGTCGACTGTTGTTCAAGTGTTGAGTCACTCTGAACTACACAGAGCCTTGACCAATATTTATTGCTACATGTTTTAGAAGCAATTTCCATTTTGATGGATTGCTTCAAAAGTCGTATTCTAAAGCAGTTAGGTAACATAAAAATATAAGATCAAGATTATGTCCATCAGATGAAAAATACAGCATTTATGCAGCATTATATAATCCATTCGCTGGTTTATGAGCCCAAAGTCCCCATGGGAGTGTCACAAACCCACATAATATGCTACAGGGTTATATTTTGCATTTGAGAATCCCAATGAGAAGGAAATACTTTCTAAAACCACAAGTGTAACTAGAATACTTGTATTTGGTTCTATAAAGTAAGTCCAAAATCACAAATCATTTCAATCTGGCAGCTTAAGGTGTCCTCAGTTTGGATGGCCCAGACATTAAAATACATGCACTTTTTCTCCAGTATGTTACTACCCCTCAATTGTTAAGATACATAGCACATAAATCAGATGGCCAAATTGGGCCTATGAAAGAACAGCTACCAATGATTCAATGTCAAGGAAGCCTACTACAGTGCTCCCCAAGGATGAGGCCAGTATTTCTTAAACACTCCAGCTAACTGCCTTCAATAAAGAAAGAACACATGATACTTAATTTCAAAGATGACATCACATCGGGGATAGCTGGTGTGGCTGACTCAGGAATGGACATAATTGGAATTCAAAACAAAAGGTTATATCATGGACATAAATTTGAAAATAAAGGACTGAGATAAGATTATACATTTTCGAAAGGAAAAAATACAATGGAACAGCAATCTCTAGCAACAGAAACAAATGTATAACACAGCTGTAGAGCCTGAGAAGAACCAAAAACTAATCCTGATTTGGAATGGAACCATTTTTAAAAAGCGTATCTAATCTGGATAAATATATATAATATAATAAAGCAGTTATGTAATTCTTTGGTGTTTGGTATGATTATTAGTAATACCGGTTCTTTCTGGAAAAAATACAGAAAAAGGTGAAGTCTGGTTCAAGAGTCCTGAATATATAAAAGATCATTTTGTACGTATTTAGTTGCTTTACATTCTAAAGAAGGAAGAACAAAAAGAATATCGTTTGTGTTACAAAGATAGATTTATACCAAAAAATGTAATTTTATAAGTTTTAAAGTTATTGAAATAGGTGACAAAAGTTAAAATCCTTTTGAGTTCTTAATAGGCCTTACCCCAATCTATGATTTTTAAAACTGTGGACTCAGTCCAGACTAAGACTGAAGATTTCATTAGACAATATTAGGAATTGACTAACAACTCCCGACATTTTCCAACATGCTTCTGGGTGAATTATCAACCCAAACTGGCTTTCAGTCTTTTGCTTAGAGTCAGGACCACGGAACTCACAAATAAACTTTTTCTCAAAGAAGTGCACCATTGACCACTGACCACAGACCACAGAATTAGGAATACTTTGCACTTTGTTTTTAATATAACACTAAATTTATCTTTCAAATTGATGGGGTTTCTAGAGGTCACAAACTGACACTCCATGTACAAAATACAGACTCTACAGTATCTGTAAAATCTAATAATTTTTAAAAATTGATGAAATCTACATAAAATGGAATATCTGGTATATCAAGGAAAAACAAAGAAGAGAAAGGAAAAAAAAAAATCTGGCAACGCTGTACCTTTATTTTCCCAAGTCAGCAATCTGCCAGTGCTCAGTGGTGACAAAGAAGGAATGAGCTTGCTATCCTGTCCTCCTTCATTCATTTCTAACCAATCTGGTCCTAGGAAGCATCTGAGTTTGCTGTCCCTGGTTTATAAGTGTGGACACTGTCTTTGCTACATGATGTGACCTATTTTAAACAGTGACTTTAGTATGCCTAGAATATAGTACAGCACATTAGTTAATCCAGGAGTAACTTAACACCAGTAAGTCAGCAAGCGGCAGCCTTTAATGAGTGGTTATGCAGTTGTTCAATCTAGCCAGATTTCATTTGGTTACCAAAATACTTCATTTTACCTACACTAAATTAGGTTAGTGATAATCAACTCTTCTTTTCTTTTCAAGAACTGAGGAAAAAATTAACCCCTTTTGGGAAGAATTAGAAACAAACAAAAAACAGAGTGGGAGTTGCAGAATAAGGAAAGAAGGAAATATGTACTACAACCAGGGCCAGAGGAATTTCCAATTACAATAAAGAACACAGTGTTCTGTACAAGGAAAAGACAAATCAAAGGCTTTTACATTTGTTTCCAAGGATTCTCTCCACAAAGTGAGTGAAGACCCAGAAGTGAGCTCTTGTTCAAAAACTTTAAACATTCACTCAAATTCATACTAAGCATTTGTTTTTGTTATACCTAGGGAAGACTATTCTAACATTACTGTCTTAACAAACAAGGCTATGTTTCACAAAAATAGAATGTTCTGTTTTGCATTATTACAGAAAATTATGAAAAATAAAATTTTGAATTAAAAAGATATAAATTGAATTTTTTTAGCACTTAGTTCTACCATGTTTAAAAAGAAGGATTTTATATTGTCAGTTACTTGTTCTAATAAAAAGATTATCACATGAGAATTGATTCAATAAGGAGCAAAGGCAGGCACAGGGCTGGTCTTTCTAGACACATCCAAGAGATTAATTAGAAGTACAAGTAGGAGACGTTGGTGCCTTTCATAAGGCAAAATTATTTATAGCTGTGCTCTTAAGTGTGGTGTTAGAAACAAGCTCAACAATATATGGCAATATGATATCCAATGTATTTTCTTCTAAGGAGCTAGAAGCACCTCATATGCTTAAATATAATCTATGTTTACACATGCCAAGGAGACTAATACACCTCTTCAGTTAAATGAAACAGCCCAAATGCAAAGCAATGAACGAATTAGGAAACGAAGTTAAAAAAAAAAAAAAGCCAATCTACTATACATGTCTTTCTACTGAAGATTATCATTCCAAAAGGGGTTTGAAAGTCTATTCCTGAAAGGTAATAGAGGAGACAGACTTAAATTAATGTTGTGTCCTCTGACATCTAGTCTGTGGAAATAAAAGGAGAGACCATTAACTTTTAACAGTGGACACGTTAAGAAGAAAAGAAAAAAAAAAAAAGAAAAGAAAACAAATGAGCAAATTCTAAATAGCTATGTGGAGCAAGGTGACCCAGCCTAGTTTAACAGAGAACCAAATGTAATCAAATGAAACCTACGACCTTTGTACCAAAGAGAGTGAGAGAGACAAGAAGACAAACACAATTTAAGAATCTGTGAAGAAAAAGTAAAAGAAGTCACATTTGTGTGCAACATCCCACTGAACGTCTACACAATAGCCCTGTCCCTGAAAGAACTCCAGTTCTAAAAAGAGGCAGCCAAGCCCCTCAGTACTTCCTTTAACCGAAGCTTCAGCTTCTTCCATGATCCATTTTCACCTAAGGAAACCGAAGGCAACTCAAATCAACAGGGCAGAGTAAACCAGAGCTCTGCGAACTGGCCACAAACCAGCTGAAACCACGCCTCCAGTTTCCAAGTGAAAGCAAATCCCACCGACTTTGTCTCAGCTCTAAGCAGATTCCACAGCTGGCACAGTCCCTTTATCTAATCAGGAGTGTCAGTGTGTGATCTGTGTGTGTGTGTCTGTCTGTCTGTCTGTGTCTATATGTTCAGTGGAGTGAGGGTGGCCAAGGAGACCAGAAGAAAAGGAAGGGGTTGAATCCTGAGGAAGAATCACCAAGAGCAAGAAAAATGAAAACACGAAAAGGCAGGCCAGAGAGTGTGTCCCATTCTCTCTTTCTCCAGCGCCTAGCACTGTGCTGATTAGCACATAGTAGGTGCTCAGTAAAAAGACTGGTGAATGAATCAATAAAAATGCCTATCTGTGGAAACTGCATGTGCCCTTTAGCAGGGAAGAGGTTTGCTTGCTTACGATGATCACAGTATATAGCAACCAAAATCAGAGGGGTTATGTCAATAAAGAAACCCTACAGATATAACACATACATATGAAATAACTGTTCAAGTTAAAAAAAAGAATTGAAAAAGAACACATCCATACTAGGAGATACTATTAAAAAGAAAACATTATTTTGTTTTATTTTATTGGGAGGCCCAATATTGCCAGTACTTTTCTTTTTTAAACAGTATACTAAATATCATATTACAATGTATCTGAAGTGATAAGAAATAAAGATGTTAGATGATATTTTAACTACAATGAACTAAATACCATATAAGCAAACTAAGGTACATTACTCCATAATTACTTTCCTTAGCCGTTTTGGAACTTTTGAAATCATGCAGGTAACACAGCGCCTGTCTTCTTGGCCTTCCTTATAAGAGCTTTGTGAGCCAATACTGCTTTCTCTTCAGCTTATCCAAGGGAAGAGCTGGAGGGTCCAGCTCTCTGCCACCATCTCAAAGCAATGATGCCTAGACAGGGCTGCATGTTTTATTTCTGCCAATATTCTATATGCCCAGCGGTTTTTTCTTCTTTTCTTCTTCTTCTGATATTGGAAGGAAATACAGCATTTCCAAGCAAACATCCATGCTCACAAGGGACAACGGCCATTAAGCCCATGTTAACTTGGGATAAAATTTTTTGTAAATTACTTGGGAGAGTAAATGCTTAGATAATGTTTCCCACAGGATGCTCCATGGAACGCTAGATTACATAGTTAAATCAGTTTGAGGATTGTTGTATATTATAACCCCCACTTTAAGATTCTTAATACACATTAGCATTCTAGAGGCTCTGAGAGGTCCTATTGTAAAGAAATCTGTTTAACTGCAACCCAGACTTTAATCTGACTGTGGAACCCTCTCTTTCGCAGGATGAGGCAGGTTGGGGGGTAGGGAATGCAGGTAACTGGTTTAGCCTCTCTAACATTTTGATAAAATGCAGAACCATAATTAGATGGGAACTTAGAAGCTTCACTTTAATCCCTCACTTTAGATTTGAAGACATTAAGGTCCAGAAAAGTAAAACCATTTGGCCAAGATGACACAGCCCATTTCATAGGCTAGCCCTTTCTCTTGGGCACCAGACTGCATTTTTCTCACCTCCTTTGGGATCTCATGCCCTCACTTAGCCCTTTCTCTTTTGTGCTTTTCTCCCCCTCCCTTCTGACTTTCACCGCCAATTTTAACAATGACCCAGTGCCATCTTTCATCTCAAACTACCTCCTTAGCCGCTCTTTCTCTTTACTTGCAAATTCCTTAAAAAGGTGTCTATATTTAACATCTCAACTTCCTCAACTTTCATTCATCCCTTAATGATTAAAATCTGCTTTCATTCTCCCCTACTCTCCTAAAAATTGTCCCTACTACTTAACCTCACACCCCACAATGCTCCAGCCACAAGGAACTTTTTGTGTGCCATTGTCTCTTGAATACCTAATGCCTTCCTGCATCCCTAGCTTATGCAAAATATGCTTCTTTCTCCCCTCCAACTACCTTCTCTGAGTAGCAATGCCCTCAGCATCTTACCCAGCTCAAAATTCACCGTTTCTGAGAAAGTCATCCTTGATTCCTTAGAGTCTGTCACACGTCCTTCAACGTACATGCAAAATATCTTATACACATGCATATTTTAACTCATGTGACCATACGATTTGTTGCTCAACTAGGACACATTTGAGAATGATAGATTATTAGGAATTATAACAGGACAACGGGTATAAACTGTTGCCATCCCATGCAAACCAGGAGGGATGGTCGCCATAATGATGGCACTTACCAGCTCATATTGTAAGCTACTTGTTCACACATCTGCTCTATATCCGAGAGACCACAAGTTCCTCAAGGACAGAAACCTTTTCCCACCCAGCATAATGCTTAGCACATTTAGATTCTTAATAACATGAATCAAGTCAAAGGAAGATATCAAAAGAAGCAGTCTTCTAAAATGAAGACAGTTAATGATAATAGTAGTTTCCTTAGCAGGAACAATTTCTTAATAAGAACAGATGTTAAGTAGTATGCCACAATCTTATATTTCAACAAAATCTGCATGAAATTTGGTGAGGTATTTCTGAACCTCAGAGTATTTCCTGATTACCCCTTGAAACAGATGAGAAAACAAATAAATGGCTTATAACTTAGCTCCCTTTTTCTGTCTTTTTCCCCACCTGGCAATCTCTTACCGATCACTGAAGGTCCACCTTTAATGTCAATTTCTTGTTGAGATATTGCTCAAATTATCCAAGTAGTGAATTGCCTCCTCTTCATACTCCCAGAGCACTTGGTTGAGATTCAGTAATTTACTGAGTATCTGCCGTGTGCCAGAGAGAGTGCCAGAAGTGTTTACATACACTGCGCCATTTAACTCATCTAATAACCCCATGAGAAACTGTTATTACTCTATTTTAGAGATAAAGAACTAGATACAGAAGATTAAGAAAATTCCGCAAGATGCAAGGTAAATCACGGCATCTGCAGCCAACCTTAGGGCTTCTGCTTAAGCCCTATGATTCCCCAGTGCAGCTCTAAGCATATTTTGTGTCATAATCATGTACTTGTCTGTTTCCCCCGCAAACCAGTCCAGGACCAACGAGCAGGGAAACTAGTTCCCAACGGCTTGCGGCACAGAACTGGGGACACAGCAGATACGCACAAATAGCTAGGAAGCGTGAGTACGTGGATAGAATCTATCTGACCACTGATATACTTTAAAAAGAGCATCATACAAGCCAGGGAATACTTAATTTTGTAACTGACAAGAAGGTAGCTTTTATTGTCGAATGAATTCCAGGCAAATCATATTGCAAGCATTCGGATTCATTCAACTTAGAATCAGCAAAGGATGATTTATTTAAACATCTTAAGAATCTAAAACTGTGAGACTCCAATGTAAAACTATTTAAGATCTCAATGGTTTGTTTATTAATATCTAATGCCCATGTCGCTGGAGTCTATCCTCCCAAGTCCCTTTGTGTCACCCTATGAGATGTGCTTATTAAGTAATGAGCTAGATTTCACAAAGTACAGAGGAAAACCAGACCCATTACTTTATAATCCCAGCTTTCTAATTACCTTCACCCATCCTTTATCTAGGTCTTGTTCATGACAGATTGATTCCATCTCTGTTTATGCTTGTATCTCAAAAATATTAGGATTGCTAGTAATAGGCCAGCCTCCCCCGCCCCGACCACGGACGTAATTCTCATACACAAAGAACCTCCAGGCACTGGGTGGGCGTCCCACCCAGAGTCCAGCCACGGTGGTCCTCTCAGAGGGAAGTCAAGATGTCTGGATTCTAGCAGGAGGGAAAAAGATAGAAAATATTAAACAGAGAAGAAAGAGAGCGTGCTGCCCTCTTAAAACACAAACACACCAACCTTCCTCTTGAGCACTCACCCCTCCTGCTCCCAATCACCTTCTAGTCTGGGCTGGCAGGGATAGGGGACAAGGGAAGGGTATGAAGAGGGCATCACCAGAACACAGGCTTTGAAATCTCCTGTAGCTGGGTGGCGAGAATGGTTGTACCGCACACGAGTCGTGGCATCTTGGTCAAGTTCCTTTCCCCAAGCCTTAGTGTTCCTACATGCAAAATGGAGCTAACAACAATTGCTGAACCTCACAGAGTTGAGGTAATTTTATATAAACTAGCATAAGTAAAGCACTTAAAATTGTGTTGAGCAAATCATATATGCTTCGTAAGTATTATTATTATTGGTATTTTTCCCTACCTCTCCCCCACAATCTCTCTATCTCATTGTCACTCCATTTCCCTCCCACCTTCTTTAGAAGAGATAAAGAATAAGGGAGATGGATGGAAAAGGGCACTCCCTTCCTGCTCATTGTGTAAAGCCCTTTCGTATGCCTGAGAGAACATAAGCTTTGGAATGAGAAAGACATGCTTTTGAATCCTGCCTCACCCCTTACTAGCTGTGAAAGTGTAAGCAGCTTATTTAACCTCCTGGAGGCTCATTTTCAAGTTCTATAAAAGGGATCTGTTCATTCCCCCAACATATAGGGGTTTTGGTTAGGATTAATGTTATTCTTGCCCTCTCTCCATCTTCCCTGGGAGGTCCCCTCACAGCTCATCCCGAACCTTTTCAATAAATTATTGAGAAAGAATGGGATTGCAAGAGGATGGCAAACTAGGGAACGAAGAAAGATAGAAGGCATGGACAGCCTGTGCTCATTACCTAGCCCTCCCTCCATCCCCGTTTTTCCACATCCCCCTTGCTGGCGCCACTCCCACTCCCCTGACTCCACTTTCAGAATCCCTGCCCCAGGATAGGGAGGCCTTGAAGCTGAGACAATGCAGGTCTTATTTCCAGCCCTCACCCCACCAAGGACAGAGCCAGTCAGAGTCTCCCCGCCTGTTACCCGAGCTACACAGTGGAAGGAGGCCACATTCCCTGCTTGCTAATTGCTAATTTGAAACTCTGAATACACATAATTTATGATAGATGGTAAAGTCTCTTCATACCGTAATACAGGTAAACAAACAAAACTCTTGTAGAAGGGACAGGAACCCTGACCACAAAGAGAACCACTATTTCTGTGCGATCCTGCATTCTACCTTTCAATCACTTGCGAACAAATTTTGGAACGTGCCGAACGTTCACATAAGCCTGCCAGTACTGTGTAGTTAAAATAATGTTAGATATTTTAAGTTCCTGTCAGCGAGAAGGATGCTTTTGAAGAAGGAGCCTTGCACATAAAATTTTCTTGTTTTATCAGAGAAGAAGCAAAACACACTGAAGGAATTTTGGTTCGTTTTTGTCTCTGTAGTGGAGGCAGCCTGATGTTGACAAAGTAATGGAGAGTTTTTCTGGAGCCCTAGGGAGGAGAAAGCACTCCAGAGGTCAGGCCGTCAGTCCCCTGCCTCTAGCAGGAATGTACCTAAACTTGCCACAAAGAGCCCTTCAGGAATAAATGAGTTAAAGCACCATCTACAGAATTTAACAATAGTTATGCATTGGGAAATGGCTAAATGAAAGACCTTTGTGAACACAAAGTTTACAAAGCACAAATCAAGAAAGAAGGAAAAAGAAAAGTTAGTTGTTAGGACAGGACAAAGCAAATATGAAGAAATGTTTTTGTCAGGTATTTTCAGTTTTATAAAAGTAAAATGAACTTTTAAAAACCAGGATAGCTTTTTAAAACCATAAAAAACCCAAGATGCCATTTTATACAGATTTTTCTAAAAAAAAAATGACATGCCAACCATGTACACATTCAGAACCACACAGCTATCTAATTCACCTTTAGAAATATGTGATCTAAACCTCAAAAATTGTCAAGCAAACAAAATAATATACTTTTAAATTAGTGCTTTCTCAAATGTAGGGTATTCTGAGTGTATTGGAGTCATTATGTGTTCACACAAATGTAGTTTCTAATATTGTTTTACATATGGTTTACATTTAGAACACTTTTTTTTAAAAAAAAAAAAAAGCAAAAACAATGAAGCAAAATTTCATTATTACTTTCTAACAGTACCTCTTCCTAAGAACAGGGATTTAAGAAAATCCTATTCATGGAGAAATTGAATTAAGATTCAATTAAAGTTTTTATATTAGTTTAAGGAAGGAACCTTAACAGAGTCTGTGGCATATTTCTGAATAGGACATCTTGTGCCAAATAGCTGTACATAAACATTTTTAGTAAATCAGATAATATTAGTACACTAGAGATACCTGATATTCAGGAGACTGTATGAAAAAATTTTTTTATAAAATGAACGAACCATTTGTAAAATAACCATGCTCTGTCATCCACTTAAAAGTTGGTTTAGGGACTTCCCTGGCAGTGCAGTGGCTAAGATTTCGCCTTCCAATGCAGTGGGTGCGGGTTCGATCCCTGGTCGGGGACCTAAGATCCCACATGCCTCGTGGCCAAAAAACCAAAACATAAAACAGAAGCAATATTGTAACATACTCAATAAAGATTTTTTTTTTAAAAGTTGGTTTATATATACTGAATTTTCAAGTGTGTAGGGTGAGTTCATCTACTCTTAGGAACATGCTATTTTTAGGTATTAGCCTTTGGCTGTACGAAATTAAAGGGGGAAAAAAGAGTGAAAATAGGAGTTGTAGAAAGAAAAAAAAAACAACAAGGCACTGGGTTCAATGTGGGTTATATATGGACTTTAAAACCAGACCATAGGGGTTTGAAACTGATTCTAAAACACAGGGGTGCCATCATTCCTTATATTCTCATTTTAAAAAAAGACATGCACCTAATAAGCTGCTGGTATTGTTTTTAATTGTAAATTGGGAGAATCCTTTTTGTTCTTTTCAAAGCAAAATATGCTGAGGAAATAACTGCACCAAATGGACATCAGAGAGGCAGACTTTCCAACCTGACAAAAAAGGGAGGCTGTTCGAGTCATTGTGAATACTGTTAAAGGTACAGATTTGGAAGCATGTGAATAATGAAGTCTTGAGCAGTTTCACTTGAAGAAGAGAAAGGAGGAAGGGGACACTGGGGCAGAGCTCTGAAATATAGTTTAATAGGATAACAAGAAGCGGAGTTGGCGGCAGAGTGGCCACGGTGAGAACTCAGAGTCTGGAAAGCTCTAGTTTCAGAACACATCAGCCCGGATGAGAGAAGATGAAATCCAGAATTCAGAGACTGGGTTGCAGCAATGTCATAAATAGGCTATATTGTGGAAGTGGTGACTAGCAGATTTATAGAGAAGGCAGAAAGGGAAGAGGTCAGCCAAGGTTACAAGCAATGGAGGCAATTGGAAGAGGGAAACGGAACAGCGTGGTATGTGAAGACGGTCCATTTGAGGATAAGGAATGCTTCTGAGTCTGGGATGGCATTTTTCGAAAGCAGAGAAGTAGAGTATCTAAAACCGCTGATAGCTTTTCTGCAGATAGCTCTGTCTTCTCACAAAAGCATGGCCCAAAACCACATACAGTCATGGTCATCAATTAATATAGTCTCTAATACAGTACCCTGCACTCTCTAGGTGCTCAGTGTATGTGTATATGTATATGTGTGGGTATGTGTATACACAGTGTATGTGTATATGTATATGTGTGTGTATATGTATACCATATATAGCATAACTAATTCCTATTTGTGAAACACTCACTAGATACACAACTCTTCAATGGGTGTTTTATTTAGACACTTTCTTAACACTTTCTTATAGTATAGTTACTAGCGGAATATATATATATATATATATAGATGTATATAGATGTATATATATATATATATAGATATATAGATAGATATAGATAGATATAGATATAGATGTATATGCATCTAAGAAGAACTTTTTTTTTACATTTCTCATCTCTCCAATAAATTGCAAGCTTTGTGTGCATGTTAAAAAGAAAATCTCTATTGAGTCAGTATCTCAGGGCTAAAGTCCTCATTCTGGCACTTAATTGTATGACCCAGAGCAAGTCCCCTAACCTTGGCTTTGTCTTTTGTAAAATGTGAATTATAGCATTTACTCTGCCTACCTCTTAGAATTGTGAGGAACAAGAGAAGTAATGGACACAAAAATATTTTATAAATTGTAAGCAGCTATCCAAAGATGAGATGGTATTATTATCGTCTTTAACGTATTTGTATACCCTACAGTTACTCAATAAATATGTGCTGATGCAAAGCATAATCCAAACACAAGAGAGCACACACACACCGAACGACTACCAAAGATGCATGCCTGGTCCAACTAGATGCTACAAGTGTGAAAATACTGACAAATCAGGAGAACTTGCTGATGATTCCCTGGAAACCAAAGTGCTACAAGAGAAGCCATTCTAGGTCCTAGAAGCTCTGGCCGGCAGGCTCCCACGCGGATCAAGAAAAGGCATGTGGGGAGCCCCTTTGGGGCTGTGACACTGAGGAAATGAAGACAGCCAGATGAAGGTCACCTCCTTTATGGATACTTTTCAGTTCCCACTAGATTCGCTCAACACAAACCAACATTTCCCTGCCTTAATTATTTTTACTAATGTGAACAGTTTTCGCCTACTCTGGTCTTTCCTGCCTGTGTGACTTCTTTAATATGAGTTCCACGCAATTTAGTATTTAATCAGAGTTTAGCACCTTCAGGTGTAAGCTCAGTGTCTCAACAGGGGCATACAATTTTTAAATTGTTGGAACTGAGTCATTCAAATTTTGTAACCTCACCCCCAATCTGTGTAATATTTAACATTAGTGCCAGAAATACAGAGAGTAGTGCTTATTAACATTTCTAAAAATAGAACCAATCCTGTCCTCTCAGGCATGAATACCTATCAAAACAAACCTAACAAATCTGGTCAAAATGAAGACTTCAAATACCCATTCTCAGGTATCACATATGGAATTAGAAGAGGCAGGTCTACCGTGAAGCTTAATGAAGCTAAAGTTTAAGGGATCCTCATTAGCACTGGCCCCTTCCAACACCTGTACCTAGTTTTATATTTTTAGTTTGTACTATTATTCTCAAAACAGGGCCCCATGTGTGTAAGCTTCAGGACCTACTAAACCAGGATATACCCCTGATAATCAATATACAAAGAGCTACAGATCACACAACATTCTGTTCAGACATACTCTTCAGTGTCACCTTCACATACCAAAGAGGTAAGTTTCCAAAGCACCACATAACCATTATCAGGGTCACATTTTAATCACCACCTTTTATAACATTGTGACTCTACTGTCTTCTCCTTCTAGGCCCTTGCATGTGATGCTACCATTCCTAATGTTTCCATTTTTCAAAAAAAGTTTGTGGTCATAGCTCCAAATCAAAGGCTACCCTGAAAGAAAAAAAGAAAAAAAAGAAAAAAGGCCCCTATAATGTACTTGTCAGCAACAAAGCAATTATGAACATCATATGATTAAAAAGAAAAAACAAAGAAGTCATTTAAATAATGAACTCTAATTTGACTATTTAGCAATTTACTATTTAGCAATTTGCTATTTTTATTACATTTTAAATCAATCCATCTAACACAGAAATTCTCTCTACCCTCACATAGTACTATTTCACTGCTGTAAACTGATATTTCATGGCAAGACAATATCTTTCTATAATAAAATGGTAATAAAAGAAGTACCAATTATCCCAGTATTTTCTCAAAATAGGTAGACTTTCTTTCATGCCTTAATTTTATGTTTTCCTTTGCCCCCTACTAAAAGCTCGGCATAATTATCCCTGAACAGGTTGAGCAAGGTCTCCGCAAAATCTGCTCAGGGTGATAATTTAGTTTTTTTTTTTTTGTATTTGCAGAATTTAGCTGAGACTGTTACAAGAGGTTTATCAAAATAAATGCTTGATTGGCTTTTGCAGTTTTTCGTAATTGAAAAAATAAAGAAAAAAGAGTTTACTAATAAATGGAGGGAGAGAGAGGTTAAATACTTCAATTACTAACTTGCAAAAAGATTTCCATTTGAATATGGAAACAATGTAAAGGGGTCCCTAATTTTTATGGGACTGGAATCACTCCAGAGGATTTAATGATACTGCTGGGCAACTGAAACTGTGCAAGGGAATAATGTGATTTCTAAGCGTACTTCCTTAAAATTTAATAGTGCCAGGGAATATTTAAAATGGGTAATTTTAAAAGGAAAGTTGAAGATGCAAATTTGTGTGTGGGGAGACTTTAAGGAAACAGTGATTTTTGTTATGGTATGTTCTTCACTTTCAATCTTAAAATGAAAACCAGTTACTTTTGAGTCAACAGACATGTGATGGAGAGAGTTATAGAGGGATTTTCCCATCAAGGATTGCTAGATATTAACTGAAGAGCTGAGGTAAATATGTCTTCCCCATTTAAAGCATACTTGACATTTCTGATCTTTGAACTCTGATTTTCACTATTTGTAGGGATCCTTAGTATAAGGTCTTAAGAACTAAAGGTCTTCTTGAGCTCAAATGACCCTCATTGCTTCCTGACCCTAGTCATATTTGGGCCCTGTATTGTGGAAAAACCATATTAACTAGATTTCAGAGATTCAGCCACTTCAGCTATACATTGTACCCCCAAACTGGAGATTTCATAAACAAAGGAATCTCCATCCTTCTAAATATCAGTTAATTCCACCTAATCAGATCTATTATCAGCTTTAATCCTAACACATAGATTACCAGCCTTACAAAGCAGCCATCACTAATTAGCCCTCCTTCCTAATACCACTAGCCCAGAAAAGCCTACCCACATTACTATATTAAAAGAGTCTATTCTGAATTGCTGTTTTGTTTGGAAAGGAAGGGAAAAAAAAAAAAAAAAAATCTGTGTTCCTTTCCAGCTGGCAGTTTTCCTAAATTAGATTAACTTTTAATTTAAATTAAAAATTTTAAAAGCCTTACACAAAGAGACAGTAATTGCCCATTTGAAACATCCAAAAAAAGGTGATTGAAGGGTACAGTAATATGCTTACATGAATAATAAATAATACTTAGCATTTAGATAGAGTTTTCCCCTCATCAAATCACTTCTTTATAAGCATTAATTAATTCACACATTATCCTAGCAAGAAAAGTAAAAATAAACGATAAAATGTTTCTCTACTTCAAAGTTGGGTAAACTGAGGCACAAAAGAGGCAATTCTGTCATGATGATGACACCAGTGCTTCAGAATGGGGACTGTATTGTCAGGCATTTCCTTGTGGGGTCTGTATGTGCCATTAAGCTAAATCTGAAATTAATTTCTGCCACAGGCACTGTGTGGGCTTTAATGACGTTGCAAAGGGCAATTATGATTCCCATCTCTGCCAATGGCTATGAGGAGTTGGACAAAATCTTTTTGCCTTATAATCTATGAAGTGGAAAAAATATTCACATACTATATATACATACACACACTCACACACACACATATAGGATGCCTAGTAAACGCTCAACAAATGGCAGTCATTATTCACCATTAGGAGGAATTCATAAGACAACTGCTAACAGTAAGCTAATGGAATATTTCAAGTACTCTGACAGGAAATGGAGCCATAACCCTAACTAGGTGTTCAAATGGAATAAAATATGCCAAAGCCCTTGGAAAAATATTAATGGCACAACTTCCAGGGTAATGCTTAATAGTTCACATTATATGCAATTAATGTACTCCCAGTGAGTACATGTTCATCTCAAATTACTGGTTTCTACCCTTTTTAACATTAAAAAAAAAAAACCTCATAGATTCAAGATATTGATTTTACCTTTTAGCATCCATTGATGGAGAAAATAATGACTAAGAACTACAGTGAATTCTGTGACACCGTTGTGACACTTCTAAATAGATGTATGTTTTTATTCTAATCACAAGATACACCACATACATCAAAAAAAAAAAAAACCCCATAGAACATACGTGTGACAATCGTATGTTTGGTGCATATGTGAATTTGAGAAACTTTTGCAGTAAGTTCAAGATTCCTCAGAGGTTTGCAGCCCTCAGTGTGGGAACCACTCTCCCAGAGGCTAAGAAATAACATGCTGTTCAACACTCTGTTGCACAGCTGATATCCACCAGGAAAAATTGAGCAGTACAATCGGCTTCCACGTTCCTAAAAATTTTCAAATGGAACTTCATAAGATGAAACTTAGGTCCTCATAGTGTTTTTGAGCTGGAAGAGCATTTAGAAATCTTTCGATGCAAGTTATCCATTTTAAAAAGAATAACACTGAGATCCAGAGAAGCAGTGTTTTCACCTCCCGAACTACCAGGTAACGGGAGAACTCAATTCTTAAAATTTTAATTACAGCCCACTGTGTGTATATGTGTATGTGTATAAATATATAAGCTGACAATATGGGGTACTTCTAAACAAAAAAAAAGCACTGTATAATAAACTCTTTTGATTTTTTTGGGTTTTGTTATTTTTTTTTTTTTGGTCAATCCTAACAGATATGCAAGATTGCGTCCTACAACTCTCAAGCAGCACTCAAAATCTTTTATTGTAATGGTTCCTTTTTCTCTTCTTTATCTCCTCAACCTTTTTTCCATTAATACAGTGACAAAATAGGGGTGCTACGTACATGTTTTTAACATAACTGGTTTAACATAAAATCCAGTTAAGATATGCCAACCACTACAGAGAAAATAAAAACTTTAAATCTATTTTCCTCACACTTATAAATGTGTGCATTTTTAAGCTGCCAGAATTTTAAATATATTTTCATTTCTCCTCATCTGGAGAGTTTACATGCTTGCAGGAAAACCTTGTTGAAACCTTATTTTGGTCTTCATGGAACATAATCTCAACATCTCGGACAGCCTAAAGCATGCTGAATTACATTTGCAGCTTCCTCTGGGGCTCTGTGAAGCTCTATTAGTATTACATATTACACATAAGTTACTTTTAATGCTCTTCCAAGGCTTGTTAAATGCTACACAAACTTTACACTTCATGGCTCTAATGTTTAACTTATCTATCAGTAAATTTGAACCCATAATTCATTTAATTGTCCAGGTTGGTGATGTCTACCCATTATTATTTCCAAACGAGTTCTTTTTTAAAGAACTAGATTTTGTTTAATAGCAGTTATGGATCATGTACATGAAAAGAAATTCCTTGAACCTTTGCCCCAAACATTCAACAAGGTAAAACCAAAGATGTAAAAGGTGGTGGCTTAATTGTTTAAACTGTGACATTATGAATAGGCACAAACAATCTTTTCAAAGATTGTGCATTAAATGTGACTGTTGCACTTACTGGGAAATTTAAGTACCATCTAGTAAAACAAACCTAAACAGGATGATTCTAACAGGTGAAAAATGTTTGTATTTATTTCAGGTTTAGACTATGCTAATTTTTCTTTTTGTAAGGCGAACCTAAAATACACTATTTAAAAATTCACAATACTACTCTCTGCATATCTTCCCAACAAACTGCATTTAGCTTGCATATATTTTTGATTTGATAGAATTCTGTCCTGAGCTACATGCAACCTAAAAATCATGGCCTTTGAAGAAGAGCAATGTTGAAATATTAGTTACTGTGCATCACTGAGGAAATCTTTGTGGCTGAAAATCTCACAAAATTTTATTTTCAAACAGGTTTTTATTAAGTTTTTTTTCTAGAACACTAATCTCATTTTAAACTATATATGTATATATATATATATATATACTACATATAGTATATATATATATATATATATATATATATACAGCAAATAAGCCAAAGGTATAAACAAACTAATGAAAACTTTCATATTCCTGAATGTCACAGCAATGGTAGCCTCACATCAGTTGCATTTGGAAGGAGAAATCTTAATGTTTCTTTCTTGTCTTCATTGCCTAATATCAACTCAACTATGCAATTATTATACAATTATTCTTAATTTCTATTTAGGAATTAAATTTCAATCATTTTTATTTCAGGTCATTAAGAATATTATGAAAACAACCAGGCTTACCATGGTTATCTGTCAGAAGTACTCTCTTCAACAATTTATGCCTCATTTTATTTTAGTGGGGAAACTGTCTGATACCAGGTTATTTCAAAAAATAGAGAAACAAAACAAAAACAAAGAAGATTAAAAACCCAGACAAGATAGAATCCAGAATTTAAGTGTTTTTAGTAGATTAAAAAAATCTTTGTGGAATTATTCAGCCACAACTAAGTACATGTCAAACAATATTTGGAAAATAACAGTAATATTTGGATATCACTGTAAATTTCATAAAAATGAGATTTCCAAGAATACTGCTCTTTTAACTTAATTTTCAGGCAATTTAAGAGTGACCTACTTATGGCAGAAGCTTTCTTAAGGAGATAAAAGAGCCCAACTATTTGTGAAAAGAGGTGAGCAGTGAACATTTTTTTCTCTTTCCATGTAAATATTATAGGGAAGTAAAGTATATGTTTATGGTTAAGAAAATTAGATATTCAACAGAGTTATATCTAGTCTTGATATAATCATAAATTTGAGTACTCCCCAATACACTGTTGTCATTTATTTAAAAGAAAATTATATTTGATTCTTTTAATAATTATTTTAGGAAAAAAAGGCCACATTTTGATATTGAATCCTATTTTTTTTTGTATATTATAACAGCACAGATTTCTGAGCATTTAAAAAGAGCTTCTGTGAAGAGATGACGTAGTCATTTAGAATTCTTGAAAAGAAAATTAATATGATGTCATCAGAATAATTGAACCTTGAGTACCTTACCCTGTTATTTTGATAGATGAGTTAGAAAATTAGAGGGGGGGGGAAAAACACCAAAGAAAACACACTTATCATATAGACACCCACACACTACCCTGTGCTCACCATTCCTACTACAAATAAGAATGATGTCTGTGATAGCCGACCCTAACCAGTGCCTTAATTAACTGGTATTAAGTGGTAATTAAGACGATGCCAGTTAAGTTTTAATTTTAAAAAATTAAGTACAAACTCAGTTATTCAATAAAGAGTTGTAGGCATTTGGTGTGTTTCTAGCTGCAGAATATAGCAATTTACTATTGACAAGCACTAACGGACGAGGTCATTTCACAAGTATAGTGTGGACAAAGGTGAACTGGGCAACTGATGAAATCTGTGGCCAAGGCGAAATAGCAATCTCTGAGCCAAATGGTAATAAAGTTACTGAAATGAAGCAATGTAGTTTCTAAACAGAACTGTCATAAAGGCGGAGATGGGCTTCAAACTGGCATGTCACGAGTAATTAAAATATTATTCTCTTTTTTAAAAAGTTCCAAATGGCTTTAATAGTCTTATCGATTTTTTATTCAAACAGCTAAAAGTGAGGTTAGGAGGACGCTGCCTGACTGTAGCGAAGAGTGGGCAGTGTCGAGGTTTGGAGGGATGGAGGGCGAGTTCTGCAAGGGCAGAAAAAGGAAAAGAAAGTAGATGTATTAACACACTGGAGACAATGAATGCTTCCACAAACAGAAGACTACATTGCCCCAAAGGAAAAAAGCTAAAGGGATTCAGAAGTTACCTATGATATGAACACTTAAAAAGCAATGGCTGCATATTGACTGTATTTATTGTTCACAGGGATATACAAAGTGTCTATGAGACAAGATGACAAATGTAAAGTTCTCAAAATAGATTTCTCCTGAAGATTCCAAGATATTCGCTATACAAGTCTCTCCAGTTGATCCTCGAGTTGAAATGACTGGCTTGTCTGGTCAAATACTTGGTCAATTGATTCAGGACAGGTGTGACTGATACTGTTAAGTGCCAGCATAAATAAAGCTTTAAGAAAATGCATTTGTTTTGTGTGCCTAGCTTTCCCCCGCTAGGAGAGACTGAGCTCCTTGCTAATAAGAGATAAAACCTGTTACAGCCACTTTTGGTATCATTTTTGCTATTCTCATCTTGAAAATAAAGCAGATCAGATATTTCTGTATGTATGAATGATTTCCATGACACATTATGGAATCAGAAACCTTACAGCTAGAAATAATCAAAAGATCATCGGACCCAGGCTCCTACCTTACCTTAAATATGAGTGAGATGGCTCTAAACAGTAGTGAAAAACACGTTTGAGAAAAAGGACTGTGAAAATGGAGATGGCTGTATACGTATGCTTGAGTGTAAATCTTCATACAATCCGGGTGCCATACTGAGGCCTCGGCTTCCTCATACAGCCAAATTTCCATTGGCACCACATAACTTGGCCCTTGGCAAATACAGAGAAGGAACACATCCACCTTGCAGTAAAGTGAGCTGTGCAGCCCAAATCCAAATCCAGACAATCCTTAGCAACAACGCACTTCTCTTTGCAATGAAAACATTCCTAAAAAGTGGTATTTAGCCATAAACAGCCTCCACACCAGTTCTTTATGTAATCCACTTTGCAACTAGCTAATTACATGTGATCACCTTTCACTTAATTGAAACTACACTCACATTATTCAATAATTAAATGATTTGTCTAAGGAGAAATATAAAACACAGAACAGTTCATTTGGAAAGGATACAAACAAATCACCAGGCACCTAGGACCCAAGTCAGAGAGTCAAGAGGACCTTAGTTTTAATAGGAGAAAGGCCAGAGGTTTGGAAATTATTACTATTATTTTTATTCCCTCCAAAGCTTGATCCCATGTTACAAATTACAGCATTCCCCACTGAGTTGTTGAGCCCAAGAAGCGATTTGCTATGTGATCAAGGATCTATCTGCACAGGACTTTACAGACCTCAGATTCCACTACCCGAGAAGCCCCCTCTTGCCAGTATGTGCCCAGCCCCAATAAAGCAAAATAAACGTAGAACACATGCTCCCGGAATCAAAGTTGTCTTTCTTCTCATATCTATGAGCAAAAAACAGAATGGTGTTTTAAAATGGTCAGGCCAATCAATGTTTTTTTCTCTCACTCTTGGAAGCTCCAGGAGGAAAAGAAAAAAAAAAAGAAATACACTAGCCAGATGTAAACTGTTATTTATATTTATTTTCTCACTGCTTTACAAATGTTAACATATGCTGTCATATGACAGCCCACAAGGAAAATAACAATACAAATATTAACCGAATAAGGAATGTTCGATTAAAACTAATACGCAATTGACTGCAACTGTTTCTGTACTATGAAGCAAATGATAAGTATTTGTAAAATCTTCCCTAAAGTTGTGTGCCTGCTACACAAATTTTTAAAATTCTGTGCCAATGTAGTGAGATCAGTTAATGTTACAGTAGTAATCATTAGAGTTCTGACAAATAAAATACCCTCCTGACGCAGAAAGCACTTGTGTCAATGAGCAATCTCCATTTCTTAAGAATAAGAGTCACCCATACAATTCTCCACAACTGAGAAATTCCAGCTTGGAGGTCTATGGTCCTTAGAAAGAAATATAAAGTAAGATTTAGCAAGGATACAAGCTACCCATTAGTGAAAAATATGAAGATTAAGCAACCTCTGGACTGTCCTTGGTTTATTTTGCTTTTTATTTTGGTAAGGCTAAATGACCTTCCTCTACAGGAAATAAATCTGTATGGAGCTGAAAATCATAGGCAATTAATGCACTGACCAACAAGAGAGACCTCTCAAATTACGGTTTTAGATGTACCAAATGCAGGTGGAAATGTGTTTGTGAAAAGCAAGGTAAAGCAAAACCCAGGCAGACTTGCACTACTGCTGTAGAACGGAACTGAGTTTAGTTCTGTGCAAGATCTCATGCTGCCTGTCTGTGACATAATAGTGTCAGCTAAATGAAAGGTTTTATTTAGCGCCAATTTTAACAAAACCCAATGTTTAACTTATGACACAACAGGGATTTGGAGGTCTTCCTCATCACCTTAAAAGGAAGTAAACCAGAATCCAGCATGAGATGAAGGTGCCATTTCATCTTGTACGGTTCCCACCCTCACCCCAGGTAATAACTTATTTACTGGTAAAATAAAGACCTATAGCGTTAGCTAGAGACACAGTTACAAGCTTACAAGGAGTCAGTGTTCACCTGTACACCATGGTTTGTCTGACTACAAAGAACCATCCGTTTCAAGTCTTTTCATTTCATACAAACTCTTTATTGCTTCACTAAAACTAAAATCTATGCACTTGTGCGTGTGCACGTGCGCACACACACACACGTGAGGAAAAAAGAGCATTCCGTTTTAACCACAGAGCAGCAGTAAAATCAAATATCCTTTCTATACCAAAGGCATCGCCTGGATTAGAAGATACTTGCGGATTCTCAAAGCAAGTCCAGTTACCATAACAAATGTACATTTTACCAGCCTTGGAATTCTAATTGTGTTTAATACAGTTTCATGTTGCATCAAAGTACAAAATCAATACCGTTTGTCCAGCTCACAGGAAAAATGGAATCTATAAACGCCTCTTACTGAGTAATTAAACACCTATTATTGTCATGGGTAGTGAAACAATGAATATGATAAGATAAATTTTTGCAAGAAAATACTGCAGTGATTAATACCTCCCTGCGTATTAAATAAAAATGACTGCCTTTTGTGCAGAACTGCTGGCAGAAGAACGGGGACGTGAGAAGTAGTTGCCAGTGCCACAATAACAGGCTAACCTTGAACTGAACTCCTTTCCTCAAGAAATTAAATGCTGTAGCAGGACTTTAAATCCCCCCACTTAGAGCTCATTTGTGCGCCATGTAACCTGCAGTTCCTGAAAAGAACTCATTATCTTCAAAAGGAGAATCCCTTTATAATTTCTTTATGAATGTGTATATTGTTTCTACAAAAAAAGTATTTCAGGGTCCAAAAAGGATAAGAATATTAACAGTGTAAGCAAGGCAGAGACTTGTACCAATCAGATACCATTTCTACTTCCAGGAATTCAAGTGCAGAATGCAATCTGTTTTGGAAAACTGAACATTAGACTGAGAATGAGGTTAGAGGAAATGCATATTTAGAAAAAGAGATTAATCTGTTAGACTGATGCTAACGGTCCTGCTTATTCTGTTGCTAGAGTTCCTGTATTTTTCTGGGTCTCTCTGTCTGTCTGTCTCTGTGGCATAGGTATGATACCCCTCATTCTACGCACACCCCCCATACACACACACACACACACACACACACACACACACACACTCCCCACCCACCGCATGGTTCCTCCATCATCCCTTTGCCTTTTTTTTAACTTAAGAATGATGTACCAGGAACAACTACAAAGTACAAAAGATGAATCTATGGATGTGACACTTGTAAAGGGTAACCCTATTTCACAAGTGAGATGGGACAAAAAAGAAAGAAAAAAGGCCACTGAAGCAATAACTGCTCACTGAATTACCATTAAATTGTAAGATTTACAATCCAACGTACAGTAAGTGCATATCTAATGGAGTTTGTCCTCTAAAAGAATATAAAGTGAATCTTTGCAGCATAAGATGTGTGTAGATGATGTATGTTTCTTTTAATCCAGTTTTTTAATTAAAGACAAAAAAGAGTTCAAAACACACAAAAAAAGAACACGTTGATGCAACACCAGCAAAACCCCGAGGCAAACTTAGAAGCTTACCTAATTTTAAATGCACTTTATAGTAACTATTCTCATTTTCTATCAAACTGAATTCATTCCTCCAAAGACAAAAGTAAGACATATAATCAAATAAGTAGAGCAAAACAGAAGTCATGATATCTTTCACACAGCATTAGTACATGAACAGTTAACCTTTTTGAAATCGTGTGTTAAATTTAAAAAAAAATCCTGAATCCAAATGATTGGTTATAAATTGCTACATTTTTTGCTGAAGGAAAAAAATAAGACAGAGAGTTTGTTAGTAGTATTGAGTCATTTAATAAAGGCAAATAAGTTCGTATGTTGACAACATGGAGAGAATTCAAATATGATACTAATGTAATCCAATATCAACAATATTATGCCTATGTTCATTTTTATTAACACAAACAACCCCCAGAAAGGAATTTACTATTTTGGAGCAATATCACTTAAAATACTCTAATTAATTCTTTAATAACCATTAAAAGCAAATTCTAATCATCATTCTCTATGCTGCTTTCTAAAGGAAACATTCATGAAATAACTCCCATTTTCCACCTCACGACAAACTCTTAATAAAACCTATCATATCATGGATAATATTTTAGCAAAAGCTTTCTGGAAGAGGAAAATTGATATAAGGTAGCTTAAGTAATGTTATTAGATGATTTATTTTATTTAGATAAATAGGTCTTTTTTAAGCAGTATCTCAGAAGTCGCTGTCCTTGAATTAAGTAATATATAAAACTATTACGCCGATTTTGCAAACCTATGCTTTGCTCTTCTCACCTCTCCCCCACATGATCTGAATCTTATTTTAAAGGATTAACAAGTAACACATATGATCGGCAATGATATCCTTGTTCTTTTAAACCTTAGTGAATCAAGTTCGCTAAAGGTGAAATAGTGGAATTATCAGTACAAGTGGCTGTGTCATCAGAGCCTTCAGAAAGGTGCTGTATAGAAACGCCTAAATAAACAGCAGCATAAAGGATTTTATAGATGAGATATATACATACAGATCTCTCTTTCATACACACACACACACAAACACACACACACACACACACACACAGAGCCTGCCTCTGGTTATTAAAAATATAAAACAGATTCACTACTGTATATAAACCAAAAGGTATTTGTAATCCCCCCCTCACATTAATTTGAACTTCAATGCTAGTTTAAATGATGCACCGTTTTCTGCCCCCTTTTGCCAAGATATGTGAAAGATCATCTTAAAAATCAGTTGGTTAAAGCCCCTCTCTATGCTACAGTGAGCCGGAGAATTTCCAGCATCTGATGAAGACCAGTGGACCACCTGATACTTTTTCAGCAGGGTGATAAAATTAAAGGATGGCTTTGATTTGCTTGAAGGATTACTTCCCTTACTTAATTGTTTAAAGTGCATGGTATTAACACAAAGAGGGGGGAAAGAAGAAAATTAAGGTGACTGTAGAGCCCAAGCTAATTGCAAGCTGATTAGATTGTGCCAAGGAAGAGCTCTCCCTCCGTTACATACCATCACCAGCTCTGGTCTTTTCCACCCTGCTGCTGCAGCAAGCAAGCTGATTTGCTAACAAAGTGGTCAGCTCGGGCACTCGCACAGCAGCTCATGGGGTCCACAGACGGCTGCTCTCCATGCAGAGAATCTCGAGCTCCATTTTCCAATCTGATTACACGGCTCCTTGTTCCAGCAGCCTTAAACCTTCATGGCAGTTTACCAACATTTTCATCACTTTTTTCTTTTACAAAGCAAAAGAACTGATAAGCTCTCAGGTACCCAGGATCTCATAGTCAACGGCTGGCCAGCAGCCAGCATTCCCTCACCACACAACTGCTTCGGGCCACACTGCATAAAGCAGACAGGATTTACCAAACAGCGCAGAACTATTTAAATTTTGCCATGTGTACAAGGAAGCAACATGTTTCTGTCCTTACAGACGTCGACTGTTGTGTCTAATCGCATCTAGGAAATACAGAGACCTAATAAGTGCCCTGCCTGCCCCCTCCTCCATAAAAAAGAGGCACTGCAAAGCAAACCAATGAACATATGCCCATGAATTCACTATTCCCCTAACTGATGTGCTTGGGGACTCTGCCTGGTAAATGCAAAGCACTAATAACTGTTTTTAAAAGTCCCGGTCTGATTACCTGGACCAATTACCTCATTGACCGTGAAAATGATCCTAGTGACTTTTCATTAAAATCTAAAATTTTGTGGACTACACAAAACACCTGATTAGCATCTTAAAACTTTGGCAACCCCCTAGAACTTTAAAAAAGACACACCAAAAGATGGAGAAATGAAGCACAAAATCTGTCATCTGAAGCCACCTCATGAGAATTCATCTTACTCCCTTGAATTCCCAGAAATCACATCATGCAGTTCGCAGGAGTATCTATGTAATACATTCACGTTCAGAAGTTTAAAACAATGACTGCTCTAACATTTCAAGTAGAAAACCTATGTGTAGACTCTTCCTCCTATGTAATATTTTTTAAATTCATTTTTACCTATAGCCCATAGGCCTAAAATGTAAAATAAACATGGGCCTAAAATGTGAGCTTTACAGTGAGATAATGTAAATGTTCACTTACTGTCTGCTTCCGTTCAACCAAAAAATAAACAAAAAACAATAACAGAGCCGCCTTCGGCCACGGTCAATAACTTTCTAACAAAGATGAGGAAAAGAAAAATGGCTTTTAATGGCTGCGGCTCTTCCTGGTTCGTTTTTGCATAATATTGATCAATAGTAAAGGGTTTGGAAGGGGAGGGGAGGGGGTGGAGAGGAGTCTACAGTTATGGGAAAAATGTCCAACTCAGCTCGCACAATGCCTCAGTATGCCAGCTCGCCAGTGCGCTGACCCTCTCTGTATCTTGGAGTCATTAGCTGGAGTCCCAGCCCTGCCTCCAGGACGGGGTGGGGGGGGATTTGAACTCACGCACCGAAGTGGGGAGACTGGGGATTCTGAGCGTGCCAGACAGAAGGGTCATTCCTCTTCACTGATGAGGAGGACGCTTGTCCCCCGGGGAGGGGAAAACTGGATGAGTGACTGTCGCAAGATTCAGGCAATGGGCGAGCTGCTGACTCAGGAATGGACTCTGACGGCCACCCTGCTTCAGTCCAGCCGCTCCGAGTGGGAGCGATTTTAGGGCAGCAGCATTGACAGGTACATGCAAAAGTTACGGGAGAATGGAAAAGAGAGGAAAGAGGGAAGGAAGGAGCAAATGCAACAGCAACTCCTTTTTGAGACATATGCACACAAGAAATAAACATTTTTCCTTAATGCAAAGTCGCCATTGCCCAACAGATAAAAGACGTGTTTGTGGATGGGCATATTTAGAACACCCACGGCATTTCTGAGTGGATTTTAAAAGAGGACATGCATTTTAAAAAGTGATCGACTAGGCTGACGTGTACACGTGCACATCCACAATACTGTAAAACTCTATAAACTCACAGAAAATATACACACCCACCCATATATATATTTGCATGTGGGTGGTATTCTGCATAAATGACTGTCAACTTAAAATGCCATTCTCTAATTTATATGCAAATTCTACCTCTGGTAAAATAAAAACATATTTTAAGCAGCTTATAGTGCCAACACATTAGTCCCATGAATGATTCCTAGTAAACTATTTATGCCAACTGTGGTGGGTTTTTTTTTTTTTATTTATTGGATGGTGAACGAAACCACTTAAACTACAGTTGTCTGTATGAATCAGTAATTTTCATGTTTCTAATTAAAATGTAAACAGCGTAATGAAGACATCAAGTTTTTAGGCAAATGTCTCTTCCAGTGCCACTTGGGGTATGATAATTACTGGAGCAGATCTATGGATGCTTCTGAATCCCCTACAAGTCCAGATTAAAAGCATTACTGCTAAACCTGGCTTTTTACACGAGGGAATTGTGTACTCTAACCCATTCCCAGTTTGCTTACAGATGCACAATGGCACCACCTTTAAAACCTGGTCATTAAAAAAAATCAAAATGGAAAATAACAAACGAACTAATTTATATTTAAAATGTTGATTATAAAACATTAACTGGCAATCAAAATGCTGGAACCAGATCTACTCTGATTTGATTCCCTGCCATTAGCTTCTTGAAACAAAAAAAAGAAAAGAAAAAGAAAGAAAGAACAGAAAAACAGCAACCAAACAGTGTCTACCCTAAATTTCTAGAGCCCAGGTCTGGGTTGAGGGGTGAAGCAATAAACCGATTCCAGATTCAAAGATAACATTAACTTCCAAGATTTATTTTGTTTAAATGAACAGTTTAAGTGAAGTAAGTTCACAAAACACAAAATAGTAAAATTTTAAAATAATATATAATCCATGGAGTAAAAATGTGTCATTTTCCCTTCTCATATTCAAGAATGTAAAAGTGCCTTTGATATGAAGCTGTAATCTGTTTTCATTTTTATTTCAGCATCTATTTCTCTCAAATTCGTCAAAATTCATCCTAAAGCAAATGACCTCTTACACATGCTGAAGAAATACATCACCTCTTCTGCCTACAACTGTTAATTGAACTTCTCTCTGAAGCCTATTTTTCCAAGTTAACCAGTGTGCTTGCTTTACATATTTACTACCTAGCACCTGAACAGTTCCTTTCTAAAAAAATATATATATATATAATTCTGTACCACTCCTCCCTCCATACACCCCTTAGAACTATTGCAGCCACACTTGTGGTTGAGTAGTTACAGCTGAAATCTGCAGTGATATGAAAAGTCTAAAATGTAGGATAAAAGGAGGATTCCTTCCCCCCCCCATCCCACCCCCCTCCTCTGGACTCACAAAGTCCACAGACTGACTGATATGGCCACTTTTCATATTATTTTTACATAAATGCTAGACAAGCATGTTGCTAAGGTTGGCTGTGGAACTGAAAATGGATAAGAAATGCGAGTATGTATGGGGGAGTTACGTGAGGCAGAGAAAGAGAGCAATTTTTGCACTGTTATGTTTTATTACTAAAGTAATGCAGACAAACAAATGTATATCCACCATCCTGGGGTCAGAGGGAATGTTTAATCTAAAAGCGTTTTCTACCACTTTTCCATCTGAAAATATATCAGCCTTTTTTTTTTTTTTCTGATTTGGGCATAGGGACATAGTATTTTGGGGTGGGGAGAGGGTGGGACATGGAGAGAGAGAGGATCTGAACAAGGCATATTTTGGTGACGTTTAAATTTTTTTTTAACACTCTGGGGGTTTTCTGAGGGAAAGAAAGCTGATTAAACAAGGCCAAGTGTTCTGTCAGCTTAAGGGTGATATCATAGTTGTGTTCAATATCAGAAGTGTTGCGAGTACAGGCATCATTTCTATTCGCTTTGTGCCAGAAAGGTAAACACCGGATTGCACTGTGGATTAAAACAATAAGAAATCCCTTTCCTCTCAGGCTTTCAAGGCTGTGTTAATCGGGTGTAATTTTTAATGAACACTAGCTGCTTGGTACTCATTCAAGACATTTCATTAGAAGGTTATTCATTTAAAAATCAACGTTTCAACCATATCAAGCTGTAACCTTTCTTGAAATGTAAATGAATGGTTTAAATGAGAAGATTAATAAAGAAGGGATGTTCCAATTCCAAGCATGGCATGCTATGTATTTTTAAATTTGTCTATGCCAGATGCTGTCAGTCAGAACAAAAAACTGTCCAAGCAGACAATCTGTGCGTCTGAATGTTGATCATGGTGGAAAGTACAGGGGGGAGCGGGGGGAGAGTGTGTCAAGGATTCATGGTCCTTCATCTTTGCAGTAGAGCAAACACGTCTCTCAGTATAGCGACAGACAGCTGCTTCCACTTTCTAATGTGCCCTAACTTAGATCACTGAAAGAATTGTCAGCGCTCAGAGAAACACACAAAGATAACACAGCCAGCTGCCATGGAGGGGAAAACAGCACAGCTCAGAAGAAATGGGATTTGTTCCATTTGCATGACGCGGCCTCCCCTGGGCCCCTTTCTTTCAAATCCAAAGCACAAAAGACAACACTTAACATATTTGCTTAAAGATGACAACCTCATGTTGATTTCATTTGGATGTAACAGTGTCAGGATTACAGATATAAGAATATATTATATCTGTAACAGAGACTGACAAATGTACCCATCAGTGGAACTGTCTGATTCATCTGCTTATACAGCCATTTTACCATCCCAAGGGTGCCATCTAAGTAGTAACTTTAGAAGACTGAAGGTCTAATTTTATTACACCACATTTCAACCTACTAAACAATATTATTTCTAAAATAGATCATTTTTATTGGAAGTCTCCCTGATGAAAAATCCAGTAGACACCAGAGAATTTATGAACTGTATGGGTCCTTTGAACTCAATATACTGCCCATTTTAAACAACTTTTCTTGCTGTATGGCAAAATCCTAGTATCGAATAAGTGAAAGTTAGAGAGAACATGTATGTTTTGAATGTCTAAGTACATTGATATACTAAACAGATTTTATAGCTATAGAGAGGGGAAGAGAAAGAGGCTGATTGATTATATGGACAACTATCAAATCAGGTCTTACCTGGTCCATTTGAATAAATTCTTTGTAACCATTTACTTCTGTCTATTCCATTACATGTCTTCCCTCAGTATAGCATGCACACTTCAGTAGCAACTATATGAATAATCACTGCCTGTCAATATCTTTTGGACATATACTCAATCTAATTTCCAGTATTCTTTAGGCAGGGGATAAGACCAGAGAATGATTTAAAGCTAAATTGGCTAGTCTCTGTTCATTATAATACGTACAGCTTAGGAAAAAACATGATTCTGATCTGAAGCCTACATACTTTTACAAATCTTTATTCTGTATGGCTTTACGGATCTGACTTTCTTTTTTAAGCAAATAAAAAGATAGAGGAAGATGTGACTGAACTGATTTATTTGCATCTATATTACTCTGAGTTACCCGATTGGAAATCTGGGGGTGAGAATGGAGACACAAGGAACAGGTAGAGAGGAAACCACTATTCTCTTCGCACATGCAGTACACACACAGACACACATACACACACATACACATATAAATGCCCGGGCCACATTCAGCCCCAGAGCCCACCCAACTGACTTCCCATAATAAATGCTGGCTCCCTATGCTCTTGCTTTGTCCAAAGGAACGCTCTACTGCATGTTGCTATTTACTGGCAACAGTATAATTCACTCATTTGGTCTTGTTTTATAAAATAGAGTTAACTGCTATATGTGAAATTTCTGCACAGCAGATGGTTACCAATCATTATTTTCCATTTGTTTAGTTTCTAGTAAGAACAAGAGAAACTGTGGAGTAGTGATGCAAAGAAAACTAGCAGCCTGCATGATAACCCAACCAGTGCCAGAAGACACATTAAAAAGAAATTACTTTTATCACATAGTAGATCAAGGCTAAATATAATTTTGAGGGATGGGGAGACGTTATTTCCCCCACCCTCATCCATAAAGGAAAATGCCATTTAATAATTTATTTCTTAGTATAAAATCCTCTAAGAATTAGCCTCTCTATTTTTTTTAAAGAGATCAAAGTTTCTAGAAGCAACTTATTATAACCATTAATGTTTGTCATCACCCACGCTGAGATCACTTTCCTTACCTCTAAGTGGCCCAGTTGTCCAACAGAAAATGGGAAATAGGAGCCATTTGTGGACAAGTGCACATGCACAGAAAATTAAGCTGTAAATATCCGGGCTGGGTTATTACTAGAATCTGGAAACATCTGGGGCTACAGAACAAGCCAAGCCCCATTTCCACAATGTCCAGGTAATTGCTTAAATGATTTATACCTTACTGTTTCTATTAAAAATGTCTTTAAAGAGAAACATTTGTAGGCTCCGTTCTGCAATAAAAACTGGTATCTGATTTCACTGGTACAACATCTTGTGAAAGATGTTACATTTCTTCAAGGACATGTGCATGACACGAAACTGAACCCTGGACAAAGGTGAGATTGCTAAAAGAAGGCGTGGTCAGTCAAAGAAAACAATCATATCAGGCAGGCAAATTTTAAGTGGCTTAATTTGTGATTAGTTTTTATTCTCATCCAAAGAATCCATTTAAAAAAATCCTCTTCATGCACATCTGACAAATATATCCAAGCCATTTTAGGGTGAACTATACCTCAATATCCATTTTCAATTTCAATTTTAACTAATTCCTCATAAATCTTGTTTACTGAGTCTTCAACTGAATATCATACCAAATCTGTCACCTAAGGGACAAATAAGTACCACCTCCCAGATAGACCTGGGCCACTTAGTTAAGAATTTGGAGAGATTTAAATTGGCTCACTTAGATGGTGTCTGTATGGAGCTAACTGGCCCACTCAGAACAAAAGAGCTATCGACGCTGTCAGCTGCTTCATAGGTTTCTCTTCTGAATACATACATACACACACACACACACAGCTGTATTCACTTGAAATAATTTTGTTTTATTTCAGATTTTAAGCCAAGAGGACAATTATAGCTTCATATTCTTCAAGAATTGCCATGTCTAGACCTAACAAAAAATTCAGTGACTGACAGCTGTCAGCTATGCTTATGAAGGCAAGAGAAAAAAAAGAACAGCAACAAAATAAACTATTGACCACTGACTTTTAACCATGGCTCATCTTTAGTGACCACCAACTTACATTACTACCCTCTCTGGGAATCACCCTATATTTTTCTACAACTAAAGGAAAAATGGCTGATATTTTAGGTGTGAGGAATCTGCATGGATATTTTTATTTATTTACTTTAAAACCCCCCAACTTCCTGATTATAATCAGGTAGAATTTTAAACCTATGTCTTTTAAATCCTCCCTTGATTTAGTTTGGTTGTTGGCAAGCCACCATTATAATGGCTTTACAGTTCAGAGTCGTTACTCTCAATCTCATGGATTTCAACTTACAGTTAAGCAATTTTAACTTGCTTGAAGAGTACTGGTTTCCAGAAAACCAGAAAAGCTAATTTAACAAAGGAACTAAATAGATTGTTGCAGTCAAACTGCAAAAATGCTCTTGCTACTTTTAACCTATTGCTTCACAATCTTTATTATTCTACCTCTAATGTACTATAGTTCTTTAGTACTGAAGCTCTTTGCTGAAGATGCAGTGTTTTCATGCAACTGACCAAACAACATTTGTCCACTGTGGCTCACTTAACAGTGCATCTTTGTAATGATTCAGGTTCAACAATCAGCATTGCAGATATTCTCTTCTACATGGAGTATATGAGATCAACCTAGATTTCAATATGAAGTAGTAAGATAGCATCTAGAACTTTTCAGATTTGAAGAGACCAAATTGGAAGAAAACCAGTGAACTTTCAGTAAAGGTTATAGGTTTCCTTAGTAAAATTGTGTTTTTAGAAGAATGACAATAGAGCCTTTGTTTTTTCTGAGTTCTTTCATGAAGCAATGTGAACAAGTGCTTTTCTCTAGTACATCTATCTTTAGGTTCAAATACACAAATATAAAATAGAAACTTTGTAAAATATTGTTGACTAACACATTACAATTTCAACATTTGCTCAAACTAAATTTCCCTTAGAAAATTTGGTAATGCTATATGCTGTAACGTTAGTGACAGGTTTAAGAAAAAAACTGACCCTTCCACAAACACACAAACCGAGCGGGTGATGCATTTGAACCACTAGAAGACAGGGTCACTGGGTGTAACCCCAGCTAAATTGTTTACTGCCCAGTACTTAGTACAAAATAAATGAATAGTGTCAGACATTAAATACGAAACAAAAGTATGTCAATTAAAGTGTTAACCAAAGACATTCACAAACTAGAGTCAATGAAAGTTATCATATCAACTGTAGATCAGCTAGTTTGCATCTTACTTCTTATCACCTAAGTACCATCATGTTCCCAAGGAAATGTTTTGAGTACCACCAGGCACATATTTGCACACTGCCTATTTATCAGAGAAAGGACAAAATACAAAGAAATGCCTTTGGAGATGCTGATTTCCCATGTTCAACCGAAGGCTGAATAACCAAGTGTCAATCAACCCTATGTTGTCAAGAAGTTGATTTGGAAGTCTCCACATCTAATGTTTTATGATTCTATACCCTTGAATTTTTCTAACTACAAAAACAAAAGGAAAAAATATTTAAATATGTAAAACATAGTGATTTGAAGCCATGTGTTACTGCCTGTAATCGAAATAGGTTACAGATTTTTGTTAAAGATATCATTATAATGTTCTGTTTTTATAAAATAGTTTAAATGCTCTCCTACCCAGAGATATAGGAGAAAATAGAATAAATGACTGTAAGCCCTTTCTTAGGTATATAATTATAAAACTATTCTTTCAGAAATGTAAGAAGATTGTAAAGTCTTTCTTTAGTAATTAAAGAATACAGAAATTTCATTTTTAAATGAAATACACAATTTTAATATATCTGTTCTTTAAGTACTTTTAGAAGCATCTTCCAGTTTTTTAAAGTAAGATTAATAAAAGATGAACCAAGTGATAGTCTCCTACATTTCTATCGATTCATTTCACCAAACATTTATTGAACACCTATTATAGGTCCTGCTCTGTATACACATGTTGAGGAGATTAAAAATAAAAAATGAATCAGATGTAGTCTGCTCTCAGGAGTTTACAATTTCATAAACGAGAAACACAAATGCCCAGCAATCTATAGAGGAAGAAAAATGATTGAAAGGAGATTTTTTAAGTGATTAAGGAATATCAAGCAGACGTTGAAATGGATCCTCATTAGGGTGGCTCAGGAAGTTTTCACAGATGATGCAACATTTGAGCTAGATGTCAAAGTCCTGGTAGGTTTTCGACAGGTGGAAGAGAAGAGCATTCCAGGAGGTAAAAAGAAGACGAACAAAGATTAGTTAGGGCTAAAATAAAGAAAAGATGGAGTTGCTTCCAGTTTGATAAACATCCAACTTTCATACTGATCTATAATTTTGACATATTTTTAAAGAGATCTGAAGTCCCTAAATCCATTACTGCTTAAGTTAATCTGCTTGTCAGTCTATTTATATCTCTCACAGGGAGAAAGCACTGGCTAACTAATACTCATCAACTCTCAAGGTATTAGAATTGCTGACACATTTGCTTGTAACCAATTAGTAAGCATATTTAATGAATGGTTACCATCCCTCCTGAAGGGCTTAACAAAGTGATAAATGGTCCTTGAGCTCCCTTCATTATTTCCAAGACAATTTCTGGAGTTTCTTAAAGAGAAACAAAAAATCACTCGGCCACTGGCCACCAGCAAGGTTCCAAGTGACTCAAGCTCACTAGTCGATGACCAAGCAATCATGGATTACATAGAACTGGAAAATAATCTTAAGAGTCATTGGATGAACCCTCCTTTGAGGTTCAAAGAGGTTGAAGGACTTACTCAAGGTCACAAATATGATAGACTGTTGGTATCTGCTGCTGTCACCACTGTCACTTTCCTGAGGTACTCTTACCAGCATGGTGGCAATGTTCCTAAAATTCTTCATAGATTGTTGTTGAACTTTAGCCAGATAGTGAACTATCTCTAGTACATATCATGAGTACATTCAATTCTAAATAGATGTCTCTATTTTTGTGACTTCAAACCGGGAAGAATGAAGTTTTTAAAATTAAAACTTAAAGCAAAAAGTTTAAGAGCTCATGAAATGTATAAATTTTTGGTTCAGCGAAGTGATTCTCAATCTTAACTTTACGTTAGAATCACTGGGGTAGAAAAAGAAAAAGAAATTGGTCATCCCCCAAAACTTCCATCTAACTGGTCTGAGGCGGGGCTTTGGCAAATTTTGTTTGGTTTGGTTTGGTTTTGGTCATTAACGTACAGCTAGCATTTACAGGGTAGATACAGAATTTATCATCAAACTATGCTCAAATCAAATTAAATCATATATCTATCTACCTTAATGATTTGACTTCTATAATGGCAATAAATGCATTATTTCCCAAAAAGAAGTCTTAAAAAAGATAGAGACTAATCCTCAGTAGATGTTCTTCCATAACTTCATTTGAGACATAACCAAATTGAGTATGTGAGGGAGAAGAAAGAGTCTAAGAGTAATATGAATCACCTTTAAAGGCATGTGTATTTTTTACACTTTTTTCAAATTATAAGGAAGAAAAGGGGGTATAGTTCTTTTAATTTGGGTTATCACAAATCCCATATATCCAAGATTTGGTATAGAACTTGCCATTTTAAAAAAGAAGAATATAATTTGTTTAGATAGTGCTGTGTGCTAATTAATGTGCACTAGTCACTAATTCCTAACAAATGAGGTTTTCTCACATAATTATATTCGGATTTGATTTTTTAAATTGCCAACCTCATTTTTAGCAACAGCTACATGAAAACAGCCCTTACCCTTAGTTTCCTTAACAACATCCCTAATTTTTTTTGCCTTTAGCTATTTCCTCATTCCTACAAGTGGTCTTTCACCCTCTGTCCATGCCAAAAAATGCTGCTACACTTTCCTCCTAGTACACAGCCCAATAACCTCTTAATTAATTCAAGCTACCTCCTCATGACCTAAATATCATATTCCAGTGGCTCAAGTGAAATTTGATTTTCCAGCTGATCAAGTAAAAAACAGCCCTACAGATAAATACTAGAAAGAAAAAAGAAAAAGAAAGAGAAAAAAATCTCAGCCCCTCAAAACAGTACACAGGTATGGGTAAGAATGAATTCCAGGAGCAGGAAGATGGATGAGACAGCAAGGTTTCTGGTGAGTTTGCAAACAGCAAAACAGATAGAAAACCATTCCCGCACTGGCCTCAAGCACAAGGACACCTGCAAAGTTGGCTATTAGAATTTATAGATAAATATTTTGAAAATATGTATTTAGGTACACATGTACATTACAATTATACACCAGCAACACCTCCTAGATTGTAGCTTAGTAGTAGTGGCATTTTGATATAGTAGCATAGATTTCAAGGAAATGGAATTATATTGGGGTAAAATTGGGGATTTTTGCTCATCATTATAAACAAACCTATACCACAGGTTGTACTATTCTGAGTATTTTTAAAAATAAACAATACAAAATAGTTTCCTGTAAGGTCTTTTTAATTTGATGCTACAACAAAATAAAACAAGACACAAATCAAAAAACAAACAAAACAAGTATTAGTGCATTGTATGCACTCATTGAGGACTTATTAAAAGAACATAGCATAATAAAGAACTTCCAATATTAGATTTTTTCCTAATACTTTTACAGCTTAAACATTATTGATAGAGATTTCACCCACAGTAAAAAAAAAAAAAAAGAAAGAAAAGAAAACAAAAAACCAAACAAAAAATCCCAAAAGGGATTTTGCATAGGTACAGATTTTTTCTCTCTAGAAAGATACTACTCAGTCTAAACACCTATTTCTGAATAAGATTATCTAGTCCTACTATCTTACCATCCATAAGTAAATTAGTTGATTAGTTGATTGGTACTCTTAGAATTACATAAAACATATTTTTCCAATTAGGGAACACTTATATTCTTAGTACATTTTAAATCTTCCCATAGAAGGAACAAGTGCTGTTCAATTCTTAGTACATTTAAAATCTTCCCATAGAAAGAACAAGTGCTGTAGGCGTATAAAGGTCCTTCTCGTTTGTCAGACAAGGACTCAGGCCAGGCAGGGTCCCAGTGTCTACATTTCGGTCATATCAGTATTCTCCTAAAAAATGTTGCTTAATTTTCTGAATAATGCAAGCGAAGATCTCTCTTTAAAGAACGTGATACCAACACGATTGGAGTGGAACACCATGGTAAGAGGGGGTGGCGATTAGACCCATATTTTTTGTAAGTGGGGTCGAAAATTGACTCCAGATTTGTGACTCATGAACGGAAAGTCAGTTTTAATACAGATGTGCTTTAAAAAGTAAAAATGGCTATTATTCTTAACAAGTTACATATTGAGTATTATTCTTTAAAAATGACTCATAAAATATCTTTTTAAGTACTTAAAGTCATGATTATGTTCTACTCTTTTACTTCTGCTTGAATGTAATTTTTCATTCTCCAGGAAAGGACACATTTTCTAACTAACCCCGTTAACCTAATTACTCATAAAGAAATACCAAAAGCATCCCTGACATCAATACCTTCACAAAGAAATGTATCTGTGCACGTGCACAAGAGCATCTTCCATTTAGATAATCAAAACTGTAATTTTTACTTAAAAGACTCTTTTAGATCCATGTAATTCCTGGCAGTAAAATTTATCACAAGCACTTAAATTGTGCAAACAGTAAGACTGTCCTATTCATATCCTTATTTCTTCACATATTTAAATCCAAAAGTATTAACTGTTAAGCTTAAAAGACTAATAGGACTCTGTTTATTTTATAGTATTTGTTTGATCTTAAATGCGTATTGTAATGAAAATGCCTTCAATCTTAAAGGAACCTTTTATCCTACTCAGAATAATTATCTTGTAAGATTAAAATCAGTGAATCATACCTAATTAAGATTTATAATTTAGCATCATTCAGGTATATGATCTAAGAGAAAGAGTTTATAATCTTAACTTCAATTTGAAATGGAAAGGGAGAAGAAGTGAATAAAAGGGAAATAAACAGCTGTTTGGGGCATAAGGATGCACTAATATTGCCACGTATTTACCCAGATTCCTAGTTTAAATCTTTTTTAAAGCTAAACAACTAATATGAAAACACAACATACTAAAGGATAGGAGTAAGGTGGGAAAAGATGGTTCCCAAATTAAATTATACTACTAGAATTTGTAGATAGGTTATACAACATAGAATATTTAAACATATGCATTGTGGCTAACTACCTCTTAAAAAAATTCAAGTTTACAATGTCTTTAATGCAAAAGATGTCTAAACTGTGGGGTGAATTTATAATTAAATGGGACACTGTTGTAATAGTTATTTCCAATCCTTTCATTAAAGTACATGTCAACTGAGAGAGCAATGCCTTGGTATTACACAGGGCAAAGATTTTTCTTCTTAGAAGGTCTCATATATAGGATTTCTCTCCACCAAGACTAACGAGGCATTCAAAATAAGTTAGGTTTTTCTCTTTCTTCAGAAATATCTTTAAAGCTCCCTCCCCCCCATCAGTCTTGGATTACATAAAAGAATAGTTACTTTTCTGAGCTCTTTGATATTGTTCTTCCTGGCAGAGTCATCTGATGTGGGAAATATCTTTTGAAAATAAATGGTGCAACTTCAAGTACACTCAGATCCATTACTTGCTGGACATTCCATCATATCTGAAAAAGCCGCTTGACTTCAAAACTTAGTTTTAGGGATCTCAATATGAAGCTTGATCTCATTGAGAAGTATCTTGGGAAGCAACAATGTAAACGTTTTATCCACCCATCAAGTAGACTGTTCAAACCAAGGCGGAAAGGAGCCACAGATGGTGACTACATTTTTCAGGGGGAAGGGGATTGTTCTGGTTTAAGTTCAGAAACGAAGTTCACCGTTTGAATATAACATCCTGCAAAGTTAATGTTACTGCAAGAGTTACTTTTCATATTTAACACAGCTGTCACCACATGTTTATACAGCTACAATGCCACTTCCTAATGTCAAAATATCAATATTGCTGCTACTATAACAAGGTAATTATTTTTGTGTTTGCCCATCTTCCCTGACTCAATGAGTTGTGCTTTTATTTCTCAATGGTCAGAATTTTCTATATTTTTAGATAACTTAAGATTCTACATTAAAAACATTTATTTCACTTGTGCCTGAAACTTAGGTGGCATAGCGGTACAAAGCAACAGAGAAACTCTCAGGCTCTTATTTCAAATCTTACTAAAATCCTCCCACCCTAATCGTTCTGTGCCTGGGGAATACATATTTAAGTATGTACCTGCCTGCAAACAATTACAAAACAGAGTTGCTTTTAAGAATATCTGCACAAAAATTCAGGTGATATACGGGAGCACATCAGGCAAAAGCCAACGTAAGATAAAGGCAAAGATTTCAGTCACCAGTTCACGTATAGAAAGAGCAGAAGATACCTAATGGTCCATTTTCCCACCGAGGCTCTTACTCAACAACCACTAGCATCTCTTTAGGCAGAGGCACGTGGAATCACTGTGGACTGGTCAGTCTCCACGTAGGAAACCCAGTGACTTCCACAAGGTTTGTGGGTAATGAAGGCAGGGCCTGCTTCATTGCCCTGCGACCTGGACAGGCCCATAGGTCTCCCACAGAGAAGGGCCCTGCACTGGGTTTAATCTTCTGCTCTTGCTGTCTTGAACTCTTAATAATTTTTGAACAAGGTGCCCCACATTTTAATTTTGCACCAAGCCCAGAAATTATGTAGCCAGCCCTAGGTGAAGGTGACAATGTGTGTTGACGGTAAGGATCATAAATCAGAAGAATTGTAAAAAGTTTACAGCAACATCTAGAAACCCATGGCTGTACATTATACTACTTTAAAATTATTATTTTGAATGTTACTGTTTCCATGAATAATATTTCCTAAAACCAAAGCATGAAAGTAGAGGTCACTCATTCTCAGATGGGTTTACTGTCATAAGTATATGGCATTTAATCAATTGTCAGTTGCTTAAAAAGCATCCAATTGACATAAGGCAAACATTAGATGGGGGGGAGGTGTGTGTTTGTTTTTGTTTTTTTTTTGATGAGTAAAGTAAAATTCAGTTTCTGTTCTCTTGCCTGCAATATATCCACAAGTGGAATAGAATAAATGTATAAATTACCAGCCGAAATAAAAACTCATAAGCAAGGAACTGGGTAAAGGTATTCTCAATGTTAAGATATTGGGGAAAAGAAAACATACATTTTATAAGTATTTTACATGATGTTTTCTACAGTAAGGAAATGCTTTTTGTAAGTTATAAATCACTTACTCATATGAAAATAAGAACAAAATCCTAACAAGAAGCAAACTTTCCAATCTTACTTAAAAAATACTTTCTAAAAAAAGATTTCCCAACTAAAAAGTATAAATACTTAAGCCAGGTTGCAGGGTAAAAAAAGTTTAACCTTGGGCCTTCATATGATAAATCATGCATTTCAACTTTCAAGATGTATCAGTTTCAAAAATGATTGCAAGCAGTAATGCTGTCAATGCTTTGTGAAAGTCATAGTAGCTCAAATATAAGCAAACATATCCATTTATACATATACTCAACATAAATACTTCTGCACGGAAATTCTCCTTTGAATTCACTGCTTCTAGTATACTCTGAAAGCACAGCCCACCATATGCAATGTTAAGCACAGTGTCAATATTCAAGTAACAAGACAACAAGCAGATTTGTTGCATAAAGTATGTAAATATTATTAACAGAAACTGTCATATGATATCTCATGTCTGGATGGCTTCTGATCACCTATCTCTTCTGCCTCCTCAGTCTCCTAACTAAGACTGTCGTCAACAGGTACGGCGCACTCGTGTGCTGTGCTGAGGCAGAGCTCCTGAGCTGGCAGCTGAGCTGCTGCCCTGAGGAAGCTTTGCATACCCACCTGCTTTTGATTTGCTTCCAACTTATCAGTACAATTTATTTTTATCATATTCTTGCCTACCTTTTATTTCCACTATCTGCATTTCTTGCAGTAAGCATCCCTCAAGTACAAGTGCCATTTAAATGATAACACCAAAAATATCAAAAGGATCAGTAATCAGCAATCATGTTTCAAAGCAGCTAGGCTTGAAATTTCTACCGTAAGTTAAATGAAAAAGCTGATAAAAGTTCAAGTTTAGGGGAAAAAAAGGAAGAAAATTACAAAATCCAACCATGACAAGCACTTGCTAAACAGGCATTTATTTGCAGTCTTTAAAAAAAAAAGTCTTTCATTTTAATAGATTTTTTTAAAAATTAGCTATAATCTGTTTTGTGTGTGAGACAGAAAGAGAAAGAGAAAGAGTTAATTGAAAGGTGGAATAATTTTTGGACTTGAAGTCTTCCAAGTAGTACCCCCAAAAAATTTCTAAGTTCAATTGATTTTAAAACATTAACTCTCGTATATCTCCAAAGAGACACTTATATTACATTTTTTTAATTGAAAGAAAAAAACTGCATTGTTTTCTGTGCCACTTGTTTATTCTAGTTTATCAGTGACCAAAGATTAAAAAGCAGATATGCTGATTAATCATGTCTTATCGATCAGTAGCATACTTCAGTATTTCACACAAATGTCTGCAGAACAATTTCTCCCAGTCAAAAATTTATAAATCGATTTAAATTCCTGGTAATTAAAATTATTAGCTCTACAAAAATAAATGTACTTTACGAATGAAGTACATGAAATTTGTACTCAAGAATATCAAAAGCAAAACAGCAAACATTTCTACCAAACCAAGGTTCTAAGAACAAACTAGAAAGTATAAAACATAAAAGCCTGCAACTGTTTCAAATACACCTAGCAATTCTGCTGATTTTGGACCATTAAAACTGATTACTTAATTAGGCAATCATTCAAGGCATCCAAACACTCACAGCCAAAAACAGGGAATTATTAGCATAGCCGGCTTCACCTTGAGATGAAAATTCTGAAAAATGTTGCAGACACTTAAACTTTCAGGATCTGTCCCCATGCGTAAACTAAGCAAAATACTAAATTCTAAAAGGTGACATGCCAAAGCTCAGGAAAAAAAGAATTTACCTCTAATTATACTGCTCATGTGTTTTTTTTTCAGGTGGCTAATATTTTAAACTACCTTAGAAACATCAAGTTATAATACAGACGGTCTCTAGATTCTTGGAAGTACTACTCCCTTTCTCCCCTCTGGTCATACTCTTGTACTAGCTAAAAGTAATTAACAAAAATTTTGCCCTCTTGTATGACTATCAAAAGTACCAGCCTCCAAAGTTCCTGCCTGACATGAATAAAAACAACAGAAAGATTTTCTATTTATGGTAAAAAAAAAAAAAGTACTGGAAACTCAACCGCAGGAGTCTTTAATATAACTGAGGAAAAAACTCTATGTTTTCACTCTGAGACATTTTTAAGAATTTCACTGATTCGGTGCAGTCAGGAAAAAGAAAAATATTCCATTTTCAAAAAAGACGGTTCCTGAAATAATTCTAAAGTGACCCTATAAACTGTCTTTTTAGGAGAAGAAAAAAGAAAGTCAACTCACACATACAGCTTCCAAACAGAAGTCTTACCCTCTTCCAGGAAAACAACGAGACTTTATTACCCTGCTATGATTCTTTCATTTCAGACATGATTAATTAGCAAGTATTACACTTCCCAAAACTCCCACCACACTCTTTGTGATCCATCAGCCTAGTTGTTGATAGACCCATGTGAAATAGCAAGTAGCCACCAGCAGTAAAAGACAAGTATCCAAAAACTCTATTTCAAAGAAGGAACAACTCTCTCCTAGCTTTGCCTCCCAAAATGAAACAAGCTGCTTTTAACTGCTTTCACGAAAAAAAATTTTTTTCTTAAGTTGGTCATTTTCTTAACAATACCGTTTAAAATTCAAATAATGCATGCAACATATTCAATATTTAAGAATACATGGCATATTTAATCTGCTACCTACCTATATTTTTAAGCTGAAATTCTGAAAGACTTGTGAGTTCCTATAGTTTATATTGATAATGATCCACATGCACAGTTAATAAACAATAAAGATGATGCGAGCAAGCATGTTTTGGGAAACGGTTTTCATAGGAAAAAATGTTTCTTCCCCCACTAAAAGCTATTATGTCACACATGTAATGAAGATGCGAAACAGAAATACAGGACTAAAAGGCAACACGAAGAGAAGAGAGCCACTATACAATCTGAGTGAATGAAAACTCTGATTCTCTGTATATTGTTCTAAAACACTGTTTCAACATAATTTTCCCTTTAAAACAATCACTTTCAAAATGTCCATGTGAACCAAGAATCTGGCCATAACTGAATGTACTATAAATATGTATTTGAACAACTGTCAATTTATAAAGGCTGGGGTTTCCTCTTAAACCTTTCAACTGTTATGTCCAAAAAACTTCACACATAGTACAATACTAATAAATAGATCTTGTTGGTCCCAGGAAACATTTTTAAAAATCTATTCTGGTCAAAATATCCTTGCTTTTTTTTTCTGTTGTATTAAATTTAGGATCAAAAACATCAAAGCAGCTTCCACCTCGGACCTAACTTTTAGAGGATCAGTGTGACAAGGCAGTCCCTGATAGATGTTTCTCTTGATAAACGACTTGTTCAAAAGAGACATTGTAGCTTTCATTTCCTGACCACAACACACTTTTAATTTGCAACAGCAGAGCTGCCAGAGTGTGAACCCTTGCCCACTTTCCAGCCTTTTAGGTTTGTAACTCTGGTTCCTATAGGCCACACATTTGAGACGAACAAAATCTAAAAATAATCAGAGTAATAGAATTACAAAACAGGAGCCACTTATGCCACTCTATACATATGCACAAGTGTCTACTTTATAGATTACATATAAACTTTGCCTCTGCAGAATTCTAGTGTATAAAAACAAGCTTCCTGAATGAATATCACTTGCACAACTGGGCATTTAAACACAGAGGGAAATAAATTATGTGACTATTATTTAATAGTAAGCAGAGACTGGGGGGGGTAATTTATACACTTAAATCTGCTGTTAAATGTTGTGAATTATATGATTGCCTACCCCAACGTGTTTTTTACATATTACTGCAATAATTACTATTACTACTACCCAGAAATCACATTTAAGTATCAATACGGTGAACAGTCAAACCATCCAATTTCTGTTCTCAGCACATTGTCCGAGCTCCGATTTAAAATTTATAAATGTAATATCCTCCTCATCACAGGCAGCAGCCCAATCTGCTCTGAATATATATTACAGCTTTAACATCACAGAGGGAAATCGCCCATCTGGCAATCCCATTCGCTCCAACAGCTCCGGGGGAAAAAAGCTGTGCTCTCTCCTCCTTAAAACATTTCTCAGGGCAAATTATGTGCATCTAAAATAAACAGTCTTCTTATTGATCGCTTCAAAGTCAACAAGTTCCAAATGCAAAATTCAATCAAATCCTTCCTATCATGTAAGAGCGGTGTGTGTTTAGCTCAACAGTCACCAGAGTCCAACCAGAAGTGTCTGTCGCGCATCGGCTCTTATAGTCCCTTTCGTTGTATTCACATTTGTGTTATGAGAGAGCAGTAACCACGGCCACATTACAGACCCCTGGCAGCTATCCCCACTGCTATTTCTTTCTTTCATATTCTCCCTTTCCTCCTTTCTCTCTTTTCAGGGTGAATGCATGGTCGTGGGGTATAATACGTAACAAAAACAAAAACAAAAAAAATTTTTAAGTGGACATATCCTTTGGTTATGCAAAATACTTTTAAACATCTTTTTGTTGTTTCTCCCTCCTAGTCTTAATTGAATATCACAAAGTGTACACACGGTCACAAGAGCTATTGAAAACCCCCTCTCACCCATTTATCTGACCTCTTTTTTTTTTTTTTTTGGTAAAGAAAGAGGAAAGAGAGATTTCAAACAAAGTCAATTTCAGTGCCTGCTTATTTAATTCTGTCACAGGTTAAAAGTAAAAAGCGCTGACAGGCAGACAAGTGAATGGCAAGGAAAAAAACAAAACAAAACCCTACCACTGTTCCTTAAAAGGCATTAAGGACTTTAAGCAATCAAAATACATTTTTTATTTTCATGTAAAAGATATCCCTTCACTCACCCACCCCCACAAAAAAAAAACCACACTCAGAAGAAGTGATTACTCCACAAAGTGCAATCATTGAGAGAGCAGAGAGTCAAACTGCATTAATAGATTGAGAAAAAAAAATTTCATCCACTTCTGTGTGTGTACATATATACATACACTTTCATTAGTAAGCAGTCTTTCCCCGCACTCCCGCCCTCTCCCCTCTCCAACCCAGCCCCCTCCCCCAAAAAACTGCACACTGAGTTTAACTAATTTACATACCATTTGACTTCAGCGGTTATATAGTGCATTACTAGTAACATGCAACTTTGGGATTACAGCTAAAACCGATAAAGGTGGACTCCAGCAATCTATTAATCAAAACTGAAATATACAAACAAGCGATAGCAAAAGCAAACAAGCATTTTGACAGATTAAAATATACATTATACATATATATATTTTAAAAGGAATTATATATCATGAGCAGCTCCTTCCCAAGCAGAGCCTTCAGTGGTTTTATCATGCTATTTAATGTCTTTCCTATTTAGATGCAAAGGAAGTAAATTCCAAAACTGACATACCATAAACACTGGTGCTACTGATCATTTCTTGCTGGCAGCACAAAAAGCTGAATTGGATTTCTCACAAGCAGGAATTCCAAAGGTTGCTTTTCATTAAAGCCACTTTTCCTCTCAGCTATCAAATGTCACTGCCTTGAAACGTGGGCCCTTTCGTCAGGTATTCATTTAACCTACATGCATATAATTAAGGGGGAAAGCAACATCAACAAAAAGGGGATCTCAGATCACAGGAGAAGAAAGAAAGGAAAAAAAGCACATGACCAGGAATGCAAGTCCATGTCAATTTCACTCACTCCCATTGAAACTAACAAGAGCTCCGGGGAGGACGGTAATAGGATCAGTGGATTGTATATACCATTAAATTATACATCTTTCTCTCCCGTTCCTTGCCAACAATACGCCCACCACGCTGTACCCCCTCCAAGATGATGTGCTTACATTTTTCTGCAACCGATCTTCTGACATATTCACGTTCCTCCAGCCACGAGATTGTAATTTAACCTCAACTTTTTGTGTGTGCAAGATTCTTATTTACACTTCTTATTTACTTAGAAGTTAGTTCCCGAAGAAAGTCTAGCCCCACCCTATGGCTCCGCTTTCTTATTTTTTATATTCGAAGTAAAAAAGATAGTAATAAGTAAGCCCAATATAGCGGAAAACGAGGTTCTTGCAATCGCGAACTCTTAATCCCACACTATTGTTACAATGATTAAGCAGCAAAAATATGCATTATAATGTTTCAGGGCTACTTTGTACAGAGAAATTAAGACAGCAGGTTGGCGTACAGAATAGAAACGAGTGCAAATTAAATTTAATGTTTACGGCACAACTCGAAGATCTCTTTTCATTACGGTCTTGGATTTATTTATAGTCTTTAAAAATTAAACAAACAAAAACAAAAACAAATTTAAACAGCTGGTGGAAAACTACGAAGCTCCTCTTACCTGAACGCGCGGAGCGAAAACCCGATAGGTTAGCGTAGCATCGATCCGATGTGTTTGCTGATGAATGGAAGCTAGGGTTAAGTGAAGGTGCCTATGATTTGAAATCATTCCAAGTTTTTGAAGGGAAGACGGACTGCAGCCTCTGCCATGTTGGAATTTCAAACCCAAAACAGCTGCTTGGAAGGAGCCAGCATGCCAGAGGCTGGGCGCAGGCGCAGAGCGCCGCCGAGCCAAATTCAAATCACTTTCACACTAAGAGCCAAAGATCAGTTTTCAAAGGAGAGAGGGAGAGAGAGACGGAGGCTGCCGCGAGGGAGAGAAGACGGGAGGCAGTGGCGAGAGGCGGGCAGTGGAGAGAGACGGGCAGCGGCAGGACCGGGAGGGAGAGGGAGAGGCGCACGGAGCCCGCGGAGCTGGAGGGGGAGAAAGGAGGCGGGAGGCGAGCGGCGAGCGAGCTAGAGACGCGCCAGAGATTCATGGGCAGGGAGGGCTCAATGGCCGCGCCGCGCCGGCCGGCCGGCCGCTCGGGTCATGTTACACGGCCGGGGCCGCGGCGGCCGCCCAGCCTCGCCAACGCGCTCACGCGGCCTGGAGGGGGCCCCGAGGTCATGATTACGAGCGCGGGGACCGGGAGCTCTGGCGGCCCGCACTCTCAGGCGGCCCGACCTGGGGAAAGGGGAGCGACGCCTCGGGAGGGAAGGGGCCTTTCTTTCCCACGCGTGACCGGCCGGCCCTGGCGCTCCTAACCCGCCTTAAAGGGCTCTCCGGCACGCCGCCCCTCCCCGCCCGCTCCAGGCCCTCTCGACAGCTGCGGCCGGTTCAGCCTTCCCCACCCCCAAGACTCGCGCACAGGACGGGATCTGGCCCAGAGAGCCGGGACCTCGCCCGCGCTCTCCCCTGGGCCCCCAGCACCAGCCAGAAAATGACTTTATCTGCCAAGAGGAGGCAACTTCGGGGCGGGGGGGGAGGGCGGGAATCCGAATTAACCCAGCTCCCCTCCCCCGCTGCCCTGTGAATCAATAAAATCCGGAGTGGCTAGGTGTGCGGTCCACTCTTCCGCTCTCTGGCTCCCCTCCCTGCCTCCCCCAGGCGGCTCGGGCAGGGGAAAGCAGCGCCCGGGGGCCCCTGGGGCGGGCGGCTGGTGCGCAGGCACAGACGTTAGGCTTCTGCTTTCCCAGCCCCCTTCTATGGAGCAATCTAGGGACCCAGGAGTGGGAAGAGAGTAGGGGCTTTGTGGCGCTGAGAGCTGAAGAAGAATGAAATGTGCAGTTGAGTGTGTTGCTGCATCCCAGGGAGCGATGCAGTGCTGATTGTCTGTTGCTGAGATAGCCTTTTGTTCGGAACATAAGGTTTAAGAAACACGCACACGTTTTCTGGGGTCTCTTGTTAGATGTAAATGTGCTGCATCCAGACGCTTACTATGCAGTGTAAGCTCAGTTGGTTTACTAATCACCCCGCCCCACCCCCAAACAACCAGAATCATTTGAATGGGAACCTCATTCAGACTTCTAGGCTGCGAGTATTGCCTTCAACCTATTTCATTCTAGACTAGCCAACCATCCAACTGAGATAATAAAGCAAAACAATAACATTTGATCATGATGTCTACGAGATAATGTGCCCGGCAAAGTTCTTTAGAAATTGTAATGAGGAAGAGAGTGAGTGGGTAATAATTTCTCTTCGTTTATATTACATAGGACTTTAATAGATAAATGGTAAGTTTATACTCTGGCCTGGTGGACATCCGGTCCTCTATATTTCAAATAAGCTAAGAATGAAAGAGGCAAATTAAATATTGGACCAGGAGCCCATCAAGCTGAAAATGTTATCTGTGAAGGCTGGAACTGAAAATATACTTGTTTAGGACTGACCCTCCTCATAACAAACGGTATTCACATTTCCCCCTGCTTCTCTGCTATAGATTTAATAGACTAAATTGCAGCTCTCCAGATGATGAAATGCAGCTTTTAAAATATACCAACTATATACTGCGAAATTAATTTCATTCTCCTTCCGTGATTTTCTTACCTTACGGATAGATATTGAATGGATGCACTTAGCTAACACAAGAGAAAGAAAAATGATTTTAGTTAAATCTAGGTAGTTGACAGAATTTAAAAGACAAGAAAAGGTGATTCAAAATCTTACTAAATATTTCTAGGGAATGAAATCTCTATTTGGAATAGATCTGACCTTTCTGTGCTTTTTTTTAAAAAAAAAAACAGGCTTCAAAATACAACAGAAGAACTTTATTCTGATCTAACAGAGAACACTGAAGCCCCTTTAGTTATATTTTACAAGATAGCTTTGAAAATGATATTATGAGAAGTTGCCCATTGGATTTCACCACAAAGGAATAAGTGTAGGAAAGTATCTATGGGTCACTGTTGGATTGAGTACAGATGAATTAAACAACAACAACTGTGAAGAATTTATAATTTCAGTTATTGCCCATGTGGAGAATGCTGATGAGAAGTCCTCTGTGCAATGCAAGCAAAACTGCTCTGTCCTTGTTTGTTAAAAAAAAAAGTTCAAAGCTCATCAACCTTTAACACTAAATTCCTAGTACTGAATTTACAGTTCCTCATGTAAACCAAAATACTGAATAAAATAGAAATAATGGAATGACCACTTGAGTAAAAAACAATGTATTTTGATGATCGACTTAAAGAAATTCATTTTCAATATTTATAACAAAATAAGCCCTACTTTTAAAAAGGGGCAGGAAAAGTGTGGTTCGCAGAAGTTTATTAATAGATAAGTAGTACTTTTTTCAATTCTCTTATATATTCATTTGAAATACAGATTATAAAGTCCATTGTTCAACATACAAATGAACATAATTAACTTGGAATCAAAGAAAGGGAATCTATTCAAAAGAGCACTGCTTATATTTACACAGAGTTTCCAAAGTGTTCAAAATTACATAGACTCCCAGGAAAAAAAGGCTTATATAATAAAATATTATGGGATTTGCACGACTAATAAAATCCACAGTGGAGTTTGTCATCCCACTATTTCTAGCTTGCTTGCTTTCTTTCTTTTTAGGTATGGATAAAGCTTGCTTTTCTTCAATTACATTTTGCAGAGGAATATGAAACTTTGTTTTTCAAAAAGATTCATTCTTTGTTTGCAAAATTAGTACAACATTTAGTTTTTGTTGTCTTAATGAAACTATTTGTAATGTTGTAATACGATTAAGTAGCATTTTAATAGTCACCATATTCTATCTATATTTTTTAAAGTTTTATTCAAAAGAAATGTTTTTGGTTGTAACTGATACCTACATCTATAACATATTTTACAAAACTTTTCTTGTGATGCCATGAAAACAAGAAATTGTCTTTAAAGAAAGCTGATTGACTAGTCAAGGAAACAGTTAATTCAATGAAAAACTGTGCTAATTTTTTCCCACTGCATTAAATACATTGCTTATCTCTTTTACTTTTTTAGTGTAGAGAGGATATATATAATGAATTTCTAATACACAGTATATTCTGACTTGGGCTTTTCAAGAAAATCAAAAGAAAAATAAACGTAAGTATCCTTTTTTCCTTCAGGAGTGTGTGTGTTTGTGTGTGTGTGTGTTTGTGTGTGTGTGTGTTCCTCTCAAGCTAATTCAGAGGGAAAAATACGTTTACTTTTTCCTGTTCTTATTCTCACTACACATATAAACAACAACAGTCCAAGTGAAGGGTAGGGAAATAAGCAAGGTGATACTGAATGGGATTTTGCAGATGACCATGTGTTTGTCTGCACTGGACTAAGGATAATTTGACCCAGGTTAAACACAAAGATGTGCTTTACCTATGTAATGGGAGAGGAAAGAGAAAGGAAAAGATGAGGTTAGACAGAGTGTAGAGAAGATGAGGGAGATGAGGGTGACAAGATGCTTTACAGAGAAAAACAAGTTTCTATAATGTTTGGTTTATTAAGAAATGCTCAACACAATTCAATTTCACTTTTAAAACTGCTTTTTAGTTTCAAACTCAAGGGTTAACTATTTTAATAAAACATTAAACCAGTAATATCTTCTTCCAAACTACTGTTTCAAAAAACATTCCAAGACTTAGAGCTGTTTACTAGACCTACATAATTTTTTCATATTGCTCACAAAATCTGAAGTTAGTCTTACAATAATGCAAATTACTGGCACAGTAATTTTTTAATGTTTCCATAAAATTGCAGTTTAAGGATCTTCATTTGCACTTCAATTAAGAGTACTGAGAAGTTCTTATGCACTACCCCACCTCCTCAAAAAAAAAAAAAAACTAGTGAAGACCTTGACCTCATTTTTGTGAAATTACTCAATTTGTTAGAATTACACTTGAATACAGGTACTGTCAAATAGTATTAGAGTGGTCCATATATCTCCTCCATGATCTAACCCTACAGTGGAGAGACAACCGGAAAATCCTGTGATAGGTTCACCAGAGATGTTTTCTTGGTTTTGCAAAAGTGTCTTCTTCTAATAACCTGAGGATTATATTTTTTCATTCACTCTTTAAATGGTGGTACTTTGTATATTTGCTGCAACCTCTGCCTGATTTTGCATGACTCTGTTTCATTTAGGAAGCACATACTGAACACTTACTGTGGTTAAAAGTATTGCACTAAAACTTGCAGAGGATTTAAAAGAAAACTGACATTAACATTTTATGGATGTGCACAGATAAATATAGTTCAAAGTGAATGTTGAACTACAGTAATAAGTGACTCATAAAGAGGGTCTGTCCAGAAGATACGGGTTCTTTCAAGAAGGAGAGGGCAGTTTTCCTGGCCTTTGTAGTCTTAATTTTTATTTTCCAATATAACAAACTGCTTGTAGTTTGCATATACCATGTCGTCTGTTCCCTTTGTGCTTTGTTTTTCATTGTGCAACCTGGTTTGCCCTCCTCTTCTGTGAGCTAACTCCCTGCAGACTCTCAGCACCTATCTCCTCCAAGGAGACTTCCCAGCCTTCCTAGGGGCACTTCAGTATCTTTCCTCTGGGCTCTTTTCAGACTCTGTATCTCTCTCTCTCTCTCTGCATTATCACATCATTTAAAAAGTATCTTTGTGTTTGAGCGCTCTGTTAGATTGTAAGCTTCTTGAGGGCAGGCAATCATTGTAACTTCCATCTTTGTTTTGTTTTTGGTTTTGCTTTTGTTTTCCCCCCAGTGCTTAAAATAGTGACAATAAACATTTAGTGATTAAATGTTTATTGAGGATATTAACGAGTTGACAAGTAGAGGAAATAGGGGTTCACAAAGGCAGTGGGGAAGGAAACTATTGGGGCCCTTGCAGGAAACAACATATAATCTAGTTCGGTTGAGCCTTTGCTGTACACAGGCACAAAGGGGGAAATAAGGATGGGAATGAGAATGGGGGATGCATTATGGAGGAACTTCATTCTGTCCTTGGATGAGAGGTTTGCATTTCAGTAGGTAGGTAATAGGAAGCTCTGGAAGGTTTTGAAGCCAGAGATTTATGAGGTCTGAGACCTGCTTTAAGAAGATATAGCTAATAGAACTGGAAACGGGGAGACCGGCTGGGAAGTTATTGCAATGGTCTATCATTTTCTGGTCCCTCAAACTGTCAATCCTTCTTGTAGGGTTTGGTGAAATGATTCCTTGCCTTTTTTATAGATGGTCTGTCTGTATTGATTGCTCAATACTACACGTTCATTTTGTAATATAACAAAATGTCAGTGTGTTTAAAGGCATTCATTTAATGTCAAAGATATAAAAAGGTACAATACATTGGAATGGAATGTTTTCCTTCCTCAACCTGAACATAGTCTTTCTTCTCATTATTTCACCTCCCCCTACCCACCACCACCACTGCCACTTTACAATTAGTTCCACTCAGCCTGTGCTTTTAGCTTAGCAGGTATTTCATTTTCAAGGGAAGTAATGCCTGAAGATAAGAAAGTTCCTCCCTGGAGTATGTGTGAGCAAGCAAAATAAGCAAAGTGAATTTGGTTTTTATATACTGGATAGAAGTATAGATGCACATTTCCTTCATTGAAAGTATATTAAAGTTTCCTAAACAGGATTTTTAATTCATTTAAAACGGCATGAGGTTAGGTGGGCTGTTGGTGCTTTGAATTAATGTGCAAGCTGTTAATCTCCATAGACCTGGATTTAAAATTAGACAAAGCAATAATTAGTTTGGCACCATCATTTCACTACCCAGAGGGTAATAATGTAGGTCATAAAATACTACAGCCTGGCACAAGTTTTTTTGTACAAAACAAGGATCTAGTATTAGGTGGTGTGGAAAAAAAAAAAAAAAAAGATCGTCACTCGGAAGTACAATGGCTTAGTTTTTGATGTATGTTCCACTATTCCTGAAGAGCCCCAAATTCAGAAATTCTTAATCAGGTTTTCCTGTTTAAGAAGAGTCTTTCCCATTTAAGTGATACAAAGAAATCTTGTCAGCTTCCCTCAGTAGCTGGTGTTTGCTGCCCACTCCCCACCCCATAATATGTTTCCACACAGCATTTGTGTATTTAGCCACAGAATTAATTTACACTACACTTTTATTTTGCTGTAGTTATTTTCCCCATCAGTTTGCCATTTTGTTAAATTATAAAAATGGCCTACTATAAACATTCAAAAAAAGAATAAAAGTGTTGCTTTCAAGGAAGTGCTTACCATACGTACCTTGATTTGTTTTCATGGCAAATGACTACTGGCAATATCAATAATTCAAGAACAGAAACAATGAAAATACAGAGGAATTGCATTTGGATACTTCTTCCTGTCAATCATCTTTGCCAGATTCCTATTTGAACATTTGGAAAATGAGGAAGACATCAGATCTAGCCTTAAGTATGAGTAATAGTTTTCTGTTTCCTTACACTGCTCATCCCGACTGAGCTTTGAAAGCACAGGTATCTCGGATGTCTCTGCGTAGCTTAATATTTCAAGCTATGGAAATAATGTTTTAATATTGCATTGAAAATATATTTCATACAATATACATGTACAGACTTTCTACTTTACATAAAGCAATATGCATGCACCTGTGTTTATCTATAGAGACTGTTCGATGTATTAGATGAGTACATTCACAAATCATTTAAGTTGAGCTTTTCTTTCAAGTGATGTGAGCTACTGATACAAACTTGCTAATGATAATTATAGAACTGATGCTGATTTAGTCATTTCAAAAAAGCCACGGAGGCATAATTAGTGTCTGAATGGCCTCAATATTGCATTATTAGGAGGCTAGGGTGAAACTTGAAATGAGAACATCAAGGCTGATAACAGAAAAGAAAACATGAAATACATACATAATTCATTCTGAGATATTATAAAGGTTTATAACCAGAAACAATAATTTGCAGAAAGCATCTCATGTACTGGAGCCAACTGCAATCATTTGGTCAACCTGTTAAAGATCAAATAGTATATTCTTAGCTATTCTCAGTGGTGTCTTTGTAATAAAGTAGCAGCAAACAGACACTGTTTGCTTCTGGTCACTTTTAAAGAATGTTCAGTTTATCAGTAGGGACTTTAATCTCAACCTTAATAGAGTACAAAAGCAGCCTTGTTCCTGTGCTTCTCTGCTTAAGGCCACAAGCCATGTGCGTTTTTTTAAATTCAAAAGAAGAAAAATAAAATTCTTCTGAGAACACTAAATACTGTGTTTTTTCCCAGACAGTAATTTTCATTCACCTTCCCTTTTTTTCCATACTTCTCTTCTCCCTCTTCTTCTTGCTGATACACAAATGTTCCACCATACTTCACAGTCATCACTGGAGTGAGCACATGCAGATACCTACGAAGTATCCCCTGCCTTGGACCCCTGCCAGGCCAACCATTATCAAGTGACCTGATGTGCCTGTTGACTAGAGCATTAAAACTCAAAAGCCCCCCCCCTTTTGGTACTCGCTTCTATTAGGGGGCAAAAGATATGAAGAATGGCTCTCAAATCATGTAAAACATAGAAACGGATTGCAACCTTAGTCATTCTTTCCCCTTAGCATAGGTATACAGGTAATCAGATGAAGGCATCTTTAAATATAAACTGTTTGCTATCTAAAATGTCTGCTTCCAATGTGGTTGTCACTGCTGTTATTATTACAGTTTCCAAAAATGACAAGTTTGGGTTGTATTGCATAGGAGGAATCTGGGCTGTAGTTTAATACTTACCATGAATATGTAAAAATATTGTCCTCCATTTTCTAAAGAGGTGTCATACTTACAGAACAATTGGATTTTCAACTATCTGGGTGAAGAGAGGGTGAAGAGAACCATAAGTAACCAGGATGTTAGTTATGGAAGTGGAAAGAATAAACCCTTGGATGCAGGTTGGGGTATTATGTGAATCAAATACGGTGCATGAGACCAGACTATATTCTGGTCTCCCAACTACCACAGCCAATCAATCAACAATAAAAAACAATAAAACAAAACAAAAAAGAAACCCAAAAAACAATAAAATAAACAAACAAAAAAAACAATAAAGTTGATTTATTTACTAAGTCTCTCCACCCTCCCACAATATCTGGTGAACACTGAATGTTAACTATGTCTTTGCTAATTTCAGAGTCATTGACTTGCAGTCCCCTATGAGATGGGTGGGACTAACAGAAAGCTGGGTTTTTACACTTCCTGGTCACTAACTACAAGAAGTTACAGAGCCTTTCTATTCCACCTTTTCCACATTGATGAGTGGAGTAGCCAAATTCATGATTTCATTAAGGATGCTTTTGGCTGCAAATAAAAGAAGGAACAACTAACAGTAGCTTAAGTACTAAACAATTCATTATCTCTCAATAGAAATTTGTGAGTAGGGAAGTTCTTGGGTGTCTACTCTACTGTCCTGATAGTGATATTTCCTCTACATTACAGGACTACAGCTTCAGATGTCACTAGAGACTATTCTACATCCAATGGAAGAAGAGGACTGTTATTCTACATGTCTCTTTTAATTTCTACGGAAAACCCTTTCAGAAGCCATCAGGGGACTTACTCGTACCATTATTGGGTCACATTTCTTTATTTAAACCATGACTGACAGGGGAGTGAGACCACTGGGACTGGCTTAAATTAATCATAAATCGGTTCCTGTGCTGAGAAAGGGGTCAACTATTGATAAACACAGAAACAAATGTGAAGTTCTCTCCTCAAGAAAGAAGAAACAGAAGGGGTTGCTGTGGCAGAGTTTGTAGAATGGCTGTGCAAGGCCACCATTCTTTATAATACCAGGAATCCCATTTTTACCATGATTGCTGGGAATGGTGCCCCCTGGAGTTGTTGCACTGCACAACTGAAGTGTTTGCACAGTACAACCTGTATATGAACAACAAATAGAGTCTAATTTACTTGCCATATTTTCTAGCCCAGTGGTATGGTTCTGAATCCGTTTTTTATGATCTAATTTATATCTTTATTTTAAGAACCTACTTTTCCTAAGTTCCAATGGCTTATAGCACAGGTAAGCGGCCATGATTTCAGAAGTGATCTGGAGCCTGGGATGTGGACACTATTATTATGAACATAAATTAAAACATTTAAATGCTTTCCAACTTAAGCAAATAATAGAGATGCTGATTAGCTAAATATAATAGTAAAATGAATGAAAGCATTCAAATATTAACTTTCTTAAAGAATTTAAAGTAAAAAAAGTCTGTGGTCTGGCACATAGGAGACACTGAACTGTTGAATGATTGAATGAATGAATGGAGTTAAGCCCACCTAGAGAAGAAACAGCAAAGAGGTAAAATTAAGGCACTCCCTGCGAGTCCAACTAGCCATTCTTAGAACCTCGGAGATAAGAGGGAATTAAAAAATGCAACAGAAAAGATTTGGGATAGACACTGTTGCACCAGAAAAGAAGTCAAGCACTGGGGCATTAACAAGGTCCATTACTGAATCTGGGGATTTTGAAGAAACACAACTTTTGCCTGTGATGACAAAGTAGAGAGAGTGAAGTTAAACTTATAAAATATCATTTCATTGCACTGACAGTGATAAAAATAATGACAGCTTTCACTTGAAATAATTTTCTATAGGATCGTTGTCAATGTTTACCTCCCAGAAGGAGGAAGGGGGGAAGGAAGTGGCTGGAGGCGGGGGAGGGAAGAGTATAAACACTGAATAATTTTAAATGTATAGAAGCATGACTTCAACTTTAAGAAATACCTACCTATATTGTTTCAAAAATAACCATTCTTTTAATGACTATAATTATACTTTTTAAGGCTAAACAGTTGAGCAGCATGCTCATGTCAGACGCTGTGTAATGAAGGCCATTTGTGCGTCTGCTGCCACAGCGATAGCAACTTTCCTTCCTTCCCTTTCCATTTTTCCCTGTAATAGTCTTAATTCTTTTCTATTTCTATAATTACACATGCGCTAAGTCTACTTTTATGGTAACAAGATTCCACAAGGTTGGTGTTGGCTGTGTGTCACAGTGCCTGTAGTATTAGAGAACAACAAATATAGACAAAAACTCTATATAAGGAACCAATGGAACTTTATGATTCCTGTGCAGTCAAACTAGTCACCTTGCTAGTTCTAGATAATCTCAGTCTTCTCAATTTTTCTTAGTCTCTTGGAGATGCACTCAGTTAACTCAGGAATCTTCCTCTTCTCTTCATCCTTTCCTTCTTGTGAGGGGCATTCTAGGACCTGTTTTTGACACAGAGGCTGTGGTCCACACTCTGTCTTCCCTGAGGTTTACTTCATTCTCAGTCTTGGTGCTTCAACCTTTCTCGGATACATCTGTAGTCGGTATCTGTGGTCCTGTCATGTGGTCTTCAGCTTGTACGATCCAAGTGGCATCTGGTCAGGTTCCAAAGCATGTTTCCTCTTGTCCACTGAAATCCTCTCAGCTTTTCTGCATCCCTCTTAAAGGTTCTTTGAATATTTTCCCGTACTGTACTTGGTGCCTGCCTTTTGAGAGTCTGTCCTCAGACCTAATCCTGTAGCTATCTTACTCACTCATTGCTCCTATTCCACAGGGACACCATGATTAGCACAAACTGTTTTGAGAAGGGAGAATGGGGAGGGGCCAGCAAGAACCCCATACCTATAGCTCAGCCCTATTAGTCTGCTCTCCCTTAATGATCAAACCCTTCCCCTTCCACCTCTGTCCTCATCCATCTCTTCCCCTTCTTTCAATCCAGATGAAGTTTTTGATCTTCTTTTGTATTGGAAAAATAAAATTTTACGTCCTATTTTAACCTTTCCAACTCTGTTATTTTGGGTATAAACTCTCTTCCCTTACATCCATAAGGCTTTTTATTTGTAATTTTCAAGAAGTTCTCTTTCAGAATCCTTTGTCTTTTCTTTCTTTTTTAAGATTATTTGTCTCTATGCTTGGAACTCAAAGCTGAGATTTTTGACTCTTATTTCTTCCTTACCTGTATAATCCCTCACTGGGAAGATGATGAATTGTGCGGGAAGGGTAACGTGGAGAATGTCCAGGGTAAGAAAGATCAGTTAATATCTCAAAATACGATCGTATTAACCCACCATTATTAGCTTGCTAGAGTGAAAGAAATCTTTAGAGAGAAACATCTCAATCCCCTCAGAAAAATAGCCAAGTATTAATTGCTCCCACATATTTTGCCAGCAGGGCATTTAGAACCAATTGATATTTCAGTTACAAGCAGTACTGAACATAACAAACATCTCCATTATGTTTTTTTCCATTTTCTGCTGATTATTTGGCTGTTTGTATCTTCAACATTCTAAAAGTAATCTCTATGGATGAGCAAACTTGAATTTGCTGTGGGTCATACACCGAGGTAGGCTTTATTTATTTATAAACTTATTTTTGGCTGCTTTGGGTCTTCGTTGCTGTGCGCGGCAGGGGCTTTCTCTAGTTGCGGCGAGAGGGGTGGCTACTCTTAGTTGCGGTGCGCGGGCTTCTTGTTGCGGCGGCTTCTCTTGTTGCGGAGCGTGGGCCCTAGGCACACCGGCTTCAGTAGTTGTGGCGCATGGGCTTAGTTGCTCCGTGGCATATGGCATCTTCCTGGACCAGGGATCGAACCTGTGTCCCCTGCATTGGTAGGCGGATTCTTAACCATTGCGCCACCAGGGAAGTCCCCGAGGTAAGCTTTTTACCTAACTTATTTCACATAATTTTGGGGAAGGAGTTATTTTCATTCCTATTTTTAGGTAAGAAAACTGAGTCCCAAAGAGGATAAATAACTTGCACCAAGGGCAGAAATCCAGTGAACGGCAGAGCTAGGACTTACACCCAGTTATTCCAAGTCCTTGCAATTTTTATTACATCTAGCTCTTGTCCTGCTCACTTTCAGTGGTGTTTTATGCCCCTGTGCCTTGCCGAACATCACTGGAGTGTGTACACACCCAGAATCAGTGTCATGACTGCAAGGAAATTGCTCAATACTTTTCAGACTTGTTCAGGCAAAATTTCCCATCCTAATTAGATTTGAAGTTACCCACTCATGCTGTAAAGCAGAGCTGAAACACTGTGCAGTGGAGTTCTTCTTGTTTATTGTTCAGTTAAACCGGTAGTTCTCGACTACATTTTTTCTGAAATGTCAACTGCTTATTAAGTCGATGGGGGTGAGGGGACAATAAGTCAGGCCAAATGTGTTTCTATGTTTTAATGCCCATTTTCTTTCATTTGTTTGAGAAATGTTCACGATTCAAAATATATGAATTCTTTAGTAATTAAGTTTTTACTTGTTTCTTTTGCTAAACTAAAAATGATACATTGAGAGTGACTTCAACTTCTTTCATAGATAGCTTTTCTGTTCCCTCTTCTACATCTTTCCCTTTTTTTCTTCCTATAACTGACTTTTTCTCTTAAATCACAGTTATTCTTTCCAGAAAATAAAGATATGCAATGTGGAATTCATTCAGGTCTGAGGTTAAAACTGAAACAGAATTATATATGTTTACATAATGTATTACAATATACATATACAAATTCAAAGTGTGTTCCTAAGATCTTTGGTAAATGTAATGTCCTTTAGAAAAGTGGGCACTTCTACTTTTCCACCAAAACAAATGTAGAACTGTAGGACTAAATCTCCATCTGCAGATAAATCATAAGACTAGAAAGGATATTTAATATTCCTAAAGGCAACATTTCTCAAAGTATGGTCTCAACCCCCTGTATTAGATTCATCTAGGGGAGGTTATTGGATCCTATTCTAGACCAGCCAAATCAGAATCTTTTGGGGAGAATCATGGAATCTACTTTTAACATGCCCCTGTGACGATTCTTTAACATACTTAAATTTGAGGACTTCTTCCTTGTGGCGTAGCTCTAGACCACCCTCACCTTTAAGTGAGAAACACACTTGTAAAGTTCCAAGGAGCTTGAATCCATTTACACTCAATCTATTTTCCCTTCCTTCCTTCTTCTATCAACTTCCTTCCTCCCTTCTGTCTTTTCTGTATAGATATATTGATAGATAGATATGTAGATGATGGAGAGAGAACAGAGAGAATTATCTGCTAGCAGATAATGGTCCCTCCTTCCTGAAACTTATTGATTCCTTTTGCCCTTTTTGAATACAGAAGGATCCTCCACATTCTTACACCCAGCAACACCTCAAGGCACAGCTAAGCCTTTCCTTCTTTATGGGTTCTTTCTTGTCTTAGCGGGTCTTCTCTTAATCTCCTCTCAAGGTCTTTTTTCCCTCGTTTCATAAACACCAACACTGTGCACAGAGCTATAAAATGCATGGGACCACCGTGAAGAGACATATTGGCCCTACCATTATATCTTTTTATTTTCATCATTATATCTTTTATCAGGGCATTTAATAACTGGATTTAAAATGATATTTACTTATTATTAACTGTTTTGATACCTACATCTTTTTATCCTTCATACTTAGCTAGACATGGATTACATGGCTGGTGGAGATGGAGATCACCTATGCAATGATCTTCAGTCTTTTCAGAGGTAACCCTTGTTTATGCCTACGCACACATCATACTCACACACAGTTCTGGCTAAATATCAGTAGTCCTCCGCATAAACAGATTAGACATCATTTACCCCATGAAGTCTTCCCAAATCACCAAATCTGAAGGAGTTGTCCCTTTTGTTTTGTGCTCCATTATACAGACTGTCTCTGACTTACGATGGTTCATTGTAAAATTTTTTGACTTTAGGATTGGTGGGACAGTGATAAGCATTCGCTAGAAACGATACTTCGAATTGTGATTTCTGATCTATTTCCTGGCTAGTGATATGCGGTAGGATCCTCTCTTGTGATGCTGGTTAGCAGCAGTGAGCTCCTGAGGGTAAACAATGAAACACTTACAAGTGTTTTGTACCCATACAATCATTTTGGTTTTCACTTTCAGTACAGTATTCAATAAATTACATGAGATATTCAACACTTTATTATAAAATAAGCTTTGTGTTAGATTATTTTGCCCAACTGTAGGCTAATGTCAGTGTTCTGAGCATGTGTAAGGTTGGCCACGTTAAGCTATGATGTTTCGTAGGTTAGATGTATTTAAATGCATTTTCGACTTATGATATTTTCATGTTATGATGGGTTTATCAAAATATATCCCCATCATAAGTCAAGGAAGATCTGTATTGCCATTAAAAACACTATGTTAGTATCTTTTGTAGTCTCTTTCTTACCTCACAGGTCAAACACTTTAAGAACAGATATTATTTTTTATGATGTGATCAGAGCCCAAAACAATTCCTAACACACAGTAGTTACTCATTAAAATCTCCTGAATAAATAATTAAAAATTTAATTATTTGAAATAAAAGCAACTTTGTATTGCTGTGATTATAGCTATTATTCCTTGAGAATGGAAACCTATCTGTGAACATTGTAGGTATTCAATACATATCTGCTGAATAAATATTAAACCGATAAATAAATTGTTCAGAAATGTAACTAAATTCAGTTTACCATGAGGATCATCACATTCTGTTAAACACACTGATGCTATTAAGCACGTATACTTACACATATTCACACCCATGTATTGTCTTATAATACTTTATCACGAAACATCTTACACTTAATTCCATCCTTTTTAAACTGAGGAAAGAGAAAATATCTTATATAAAAATATCTTATATCAAAGTATTTACCTACTAAATACCATTCAGATGACCCCACTATAGTGTGGAATCTGATTTTTAATGAGTGTGTATGTGTGTCTGTACATATTGGTCCATATCTATGTCTACGTAGTTTCTAACAATATATCTGTACATTTACCTATGAATATACATATATATATATGCACATATATGTATGTATGTGTGTGTGTATATACATATATAGCCATATAGTTTTTCAGGATATATATTTTGTAAATATAAATACAGAAAGGAGAGACAAAGAGCTATGTAGTTTTCAGGAACTACAGGATATTTAAGCAAATTCACATATTTCTTTGTAATATCAAAATTATGTTTGCTTTAGAATTACTATAGAATCGGGCATAGGAATTAATGTTGTAGGATAGTTATTAACAGATTTATATTGTCAATTTTTTTTCCTTCTAGTTTCTTCTGCTGTTTTTCTTCTTTCCCCTCACCTACCCCTCTTGCTCTTTAAACAATTCTTCACCTCAAATATATACACAAATAACATACTGAGAAGGGCCAATGACTGAATCATGTACCTTTAGTGAGGTTCCAAGTAAAAAGATCTAGTGACAGGATGCTTGCTGGAACTTGTGTTTACCATATTTTCCTCATCATTATATTCTCAGGCAGATGGGTCAATAAAAGAACATATCTGGGGCTTCCCTGGTGGCGCAGCAGTTAGGAATCCGCCTGCCAATGCAGGGCACACGGGTTTGAGCCCTGGTCCGGGAGGATCCCACATGCCGCGGAGCAGCTAAGCCCGTGCGCCACAACTACTGAGCCTACGCTCTGGAGCCCATGCTCTGCAATGATAGAAGCCACCGCAATGAGAAGCCCGTGTACCTCAACAAAGAGTAGCCCCCGCTTACTGCAACTGGAGAAGGCCCGTGCGCAGCAACGAAGACCCAACACAGCCAAAAATAAATAAATAAATAAATTTATAAAAGAACATATCTACATCTACAGAGAATGCAACCCCATCCTAACACTTGAACCTTCTTGCTGGGCTGAGCCACGAGCTACTAGTGATTTGATTGGTCACAAGTAAACAAAGGGACAGAGCTTCCTGACATTGGAAAATGCATGTGGGAATTTCCATCCAACGCTCATTCTTTCCATGGCAGGAGCCTTTGAGCTGAGCTGAAGGTGGCAGGATATTATTCTCTAGGACTGTACCTTAATTCTTCGTAAGCTACAAACAGAAATGAGTCAAGGTTTTGAACCAGTAACAGTAGTCTCCACTGTGTGTTCTACTCTACGTCAGTGAATGTGATCTCACCTAATGGAGTAGATGCAGAGGTATAATTTGGTGCTCTTGACTCAGGAGGACCTCCTCATTGTAGAAAAAGAGCTGCTTGCTTCATTTTGCAGGTTATCACTCTAAACCCTGATATGCTTGGCATCTGTGTCCTCCTGAAATTGTCTTATTACCTTGTGAATGGGCACCATGCCATGCTAGCAGATGGACATAAAAATGCCAGAAACCTGGGCTGTGTGTCATTTTTGAGTTTTAGTGTCTAGAAATCTATGATATTTTAAATGCAGTTTTGGAGCTTGAAACACACTTGGAGAGAACACTAGCACGCTCAGGGCCTGGTCAAATAATAGTACTGTAACATGCCGACGGTAGGCAACAGCAGGTATAGATCCTGTGCCTCTTTCTTAATCTATCACTATCAAAATGTCGTATTTAATTGCTGGGAATTTGTTCTAAGAAACACCAAGAGCCATGCCTCAGGTGGCAAGACAGAGGAGAAATACCATGGGCTTTGTTGACCACGAATAAATTACTTAACCTCTCTGAACCTAAGTTTTATCATTTATAAGATGTGAATTGAGGCAACAAATTACATAGTGTTAGGTATTTGTATATGAACCTCACAGAGTTACTGTGCAAGTGAAATACGACACTTTTTAAGAAAGTGCTCTGTGAACTGTACAGTATCATTCAAATGATAGTTGTGAGCTATTTTTTTTTTTTTTTTTACACCTGTTAGTAGCCCAGCTAACTTTCCTATTGCTGATTGCAGTTCTGAGGAAGAGAATGTCAAGATTAAATTTGGGTATCAGAAGTTGTTGTTACTGAGTTGCTGAGGAGAGGTTAATAGTGAGCTCTATTTTGGCGAAAAAAAATTTTCCCAACTTGGAAAGGGCTAGATAATAATGAGCTCTTCACTGGGCAGACAAGCAGCAGGGCAATTTGTAGACCACATTTATGCTGCCCAAGAACAAGGAAGAGGTGAGAAATTTTCTGGTGATTTAAGGCATTAAAGACCACTGATCCAGATCACTTGGGCCCCAAAGTGAAAATCTGAGCGTGAATTATTCAGAATGGCTCCCTCTGCAGATCAGGGGCCATTGACCATAGATTTGCTTACACTGGTTTTGGACCTCTGTGCCCAAAAGATTTCTGCCATTGTTCCATTTGACTTATATTCAAATAAAGTTAAAAAACAAACACATGAAAAAGAAAAAGTAGCAATCCGAGACTAATTTTACATTTTTTGTGTGCAATATAATTTACTCAAGCGTATGAACGTGGATGAGAATGGCATCATTGCACAACTTGGATCATAGATGTTAAATAATAGAAAGCATAAAACTTCTGCCTCTACCAAGCTCTACAATCTGTGAAGTTGAGAGAATTTGGCACTGGGTTCCCAGCTGCTTTTCAGAAAATGCTTTGGTTATTACTGAGACTGGATTCTTCCCCTTTTTTTCTGCCAGTGAGCCAGTTTTATGCTTGTTGAATGAGGAAGAGGAGATGAAATATACAATGAGGGCCTCCCCCACAGAGCTCTGTGATTGTGACATAATATGAAAAAGTGATTTCTTCTTACAGGTGTGGCTCATCTCAAGGTAAAGCCCAATATGTGACTAATGAGCCTGAGAAGTTGGCACATACTTAAAAAAAAAAACACTCATATCAGAATCTTATATTGCTAATTGTTTTCCTAAGATTTTTCTCGTTTTTATTTCATGTACCAGTTTAAGTCTATGTTGGTTTGTTTCAGCTTTATGAAGTGCTCATATGTGAGGCAGACAAAAGTGGGGGAAAAAAATCTGTATTTTAATGAGTAAGTATTCAGCTGATAAACTACCACAGGCTGAGACAAGGGAATCCAAATGGTGATTATGTTCCAATGAAATTATTTCTTCAATTCATTATCTTTCTTTAAAAATTTTTCAACAATATTTGGAGAAAAATACATTCACGGGGGTAATAGGTTGAATTTTGTATTGAAACAATACAGCTCCCCTTTTAGGGAGCTAATTCGATTGGAGAATAAAAATGGTATTAATTACTGAATTAATGTTAACTTCTTAAGTTTAGGATAATTTTAAATATGCTTAAAGTAAAACAGCGCTGATTAATATTTTTAAAGTATTATTACGACAGGAATAAAAATAAATCAGATTAAAACTATACTAGTAGAGGATGGTTTCAATGAAACTGACATCACACATCAATTTACTGTCTGGCACGACACATTAATTGTCTTTTTTACCACTAAGAGTCCCCCTAGGGAAACATAACAACAATAATAACAAAAATAATAAAAAAAATTAAATATGCCCAATTAATTTGCACAATCTGAGCAATGGGCTTTGTATGTGTCAGACTGCTTATGAAATGCTAGAAAACTCTGGAAATCAGAGGGTGGGGAGCATGTGCTTCTTTCTATAAGCCTCGTGCCCTCCCATTTAGCTGTTCTGACATGAGCTACATATTGGCATTAACTATTACCGATATCTTTCTAACTGCTCTAATAACAAATTCTTGTTATTTCAAAGTGTCTCAACTGGTGGGTCAGTGCTAGTGATTAGAATAGCGTAAGTGTATGTAGACTTAGTACTGTAATTTAATTTCATTGTAAATATTGAGTAGTGTATTTCCATGTAGACCATGAGAATTGAGCTGTACTGTTCTAAGCAGTAAATGAACTCTGACACTTCTCCATCAGTCCCTATCTAGTAATTTTTTATGACTCCAAAATGAAACATCTTTTTTTAAGAAGTCTCTTTTTATTAGTATAATATAGTACACGGTATTCCTTCACTATATATATGCAGGTTGGAATGAAAATATTAGCAGTTGATGTTTGCAGAGTGTTTTAGGGCTTAGAAAGCCTCTTCATCTACCCCATTCTATTTAAAAAAGAACTGGAGACTCAAGGGAGTTAAGTGATTTGTCTAAGATCTCATAGTTTGGTGAGTGGCACAGAGCGGACTTGACATCTTCTGACCCTAAATCCCAGGTTTTTCCCAATGCTAAACCATTTTCCCTGCAGAGTGCTCAAGGTTAAGGGCTTTGAGGTCAATGAACTGGGTTTGAATCCCAACACTTGGATTAACTTTGGGTAAGACATTTAACATCTTAGTCCATGTAAACTGGAGAAACTCTCAGTAACAATCTTATGGGGTTGTGAGAATGAAACAAAATAACTTGCTGCTTTGCTCCTGGCACAGTGCCTGGCACACTGCAATCAACCAATGAATATTGGTTATTGTTAACATATACAGTCATGTGCTTACTTATGCTTACTAATCATCATTTGTGTATTTGTGTGTTTTGGCTTCCCTCAAGTCTAAACTTGTCTCTTGAGTTTCTCAAGGGAAGTAACTTTCATTTATATTCTCTGTAGATGTTAGAGAAATGCTCTTGGAATGAATGTGGAAGTGAATGATGCTAGAAAAAGCTTTTGGAATGAATGTTGAAATGAATGAAAACAAAATGTCTCAATATGGCACTTAATTAAACTATTGGAAGTAATTGGAACCCATTATAAGCATCTATTCTAGAGAATATGAATAACTGAAAATCTGAATTTTTTTCACTTATAGTCCAATTAGTAGGAGTGCCTTCTGAATTATGATGCCAATACTTTAATTTAGTTTATTCACTGATGCAGAAACTCTCTGCTTTCACATATAATCATTTTAATTTTTGCATATCTAGGTTTTTCATATGCTTTGGCAGTTCTCTCAGATAAATATTCTTATGTGCCATTAGAACCACAATATTAATATCTGAGCTTACCAAATAGCCAAATCTGGTTTTTTGTAGCTTTTTCACATTTGGTAACATATTTAGTCATTATCATATAATCAGCCACAGTGTATAAAATTTTTGGAATTGCTTTCCTTTCTTAAAGACTTTATATCATATAAATAAAGACAAAATAACTTTCTTTAAACATATGAAGTATCACATCTAGAAGTGGAAGAAAAAGTAACAACACAGTACAGATGTGTGTGTAGCAAATAGGGCCAAGTGTATAAAATACTAAGTTCACTTGGGTTAAATTTCAAATTAATAAATGTATATCATTTCTGGGACAGTTATTGCATTTGTTGTCTTTTTTCATTACCAAACATGAAAATATAATCTTTCTCTCTTAGGAGTTCATCAAACTCACTGCTTCTTCTGTCTCTGAGATTAAGTTCCCTTGCTGTAGGGAGGGTTGTGATGTCACAGAGAACAATGACTTCAGCTACTGTAGAAAGAGCCATAGCCAACCACTCACCAGCAACCAAGAGCTTGTTTTCAGGCAAATGTTCTTGGCAATAACAACACAAACAGCTTGATAATAAATAACTGTCTATGCTCTTCTCAGACTTTCCCACACTGCTTTAAAAATGGTTTTGGTAAGAAATTGAGATTAATACAAAGCTATTAATTAAAATAAAATGGCCAGGGATTTATAACTTACAAGAATAACTCTCCAAGAGGCTACTCTCCTGGTGGGCTCCAAAACCACCGGGAATCATTCCAAAATCTGTTGCCTTTCTGAGTATCAAAACCATTAGACAGCAGAAGAGACCAATGTGAGCAAGATCCATCAGTCTGTGATGGCACCAGGGTCTTCAGAGTCCTGAGGTTCAGACCAGGCTGGCTCCCAGGCTCTTGTCAATTGGAAAGCTGGTTCTGAAGCCCCAGCCAGAGAGTGTAGGGCAGTTTCTTATTCACTCCTAAGGGCGGGGAGCTCCAGGGCATCGTAGGGTACCTCAAACCACACTGATTTATCTAAGGGAATGCTAGCTTTCCAGAGGATTAATCTTCTTGGTTATCGTCTCATGAAAATAGCTCTTAATTTACCACACCTTGGGGAAATTTCTGCATACGCACAGTCCTCCATGCTCCACAGAAGGTTTCTTACACACGCAGACACACATGGGGTATGCAAACACATATACACACATATATATGTATATTTAAAATTGTGGTCCTATTTTTTTAGTTCATTTCCATAATGTATCACATACATGTGGTGTACTAGGTGCTAAGGTGATTGCAAAAGAATATGCTACAAATCTTGCTTTCAATGAGATTATATATAATCAATGACAGAGTTGGAGGTTTAAAAAAAGTAGGCCCGTCTAGTCCCATTCTCTCAATTTATAGATGAAGAGCCTGGGGCTCAGAAAGATTGAATACTTATGTCACACAAATTAGTAGTAGATTCAGGCCCCCGTCTCCCACAATTGTAACAATAATACCTTCAGTGGCTTAGATTGTTACCACCACTACAATTGCTCTAATCCTTATTAAGCACCAGGCTAGTGCTAAGTGATTTGCATGCATTGTCTCATTTAATGACCCAGCAAGGTCAGTACTACCACTATCCCCATTTTATGGGTCACCCTGCTGGCAATGGCAGAGAAGAAGTTCAAGTGTTCTGCTGTCTGATTTGATATTCCGTGCCCTCAACCAGAGAGATTTCCATATGCAGTGCCCTCTTCCTTACATGCTTGATTTAAGAAAAAAACTGAGAGTCAGTATATACTAAAACGCTAAATATAATCAGGTGCCAAAGCAACGGTAGAGATAATGGATGGTCAGGGTGGTTGGAAAGGGTGCAAGTCCCGCTTGCCACTCCATGGAGAGTGTACGAGGAAAGATGCAGAGTGGGGCGCTGAGCAGGTGTAGGGGGAGGGGATATGAGGAGCCTAAGCTTACGGAAGGGGTATGCAGTGGGAGGGCTAGATTGCAGGTATTAATGAGGACCTTTGGCACTCTCAAGATGAGTAGCCACTTTTTATAGCTATTGTTACTACTTTGGCTTTGCTGGCTTTTAAAAATTAAGGCATGTGTCTTTTTACTTGGTGTTCCAACTGCTTTTAATTTATATATTAATTTGCTAATTCTGAAGGGCAAGACACTATGAAGGGTTACTCCAAAACTAATGTATTGTATTGCACTGTATTATGTGACTGTGCATGATGTTTTTGGTTTTTCATCCTAAAAAATCAGGGAAAGAAAGTCTCCAGCAAACGGTCTTTCTCCAAGGCTTTACCTTCACAGACTGCTTTGGATAGTTCTGCATTTGCTTTTGTGAGCTAGATGATTATGAATTGATCACTGGAAGGAAATTTTAAAAAGCAAGTGTGGTATTTAGACAATTTTGGAGGAGGGGAAGAAGAAAAAGGGAGTAACTGTACAGGATAATTAAGTTCCATCTTTGTGTTCGTCTTAGAAGTTCAGGCCTGTTTAACTGACCTACTCTAACCTGCTGCAAAGGAAACATTAACAGCAGTGGAGGTATAAATATTACGTAGTGCTGTTATGCTTGTGTTAAAACAAAAAAAAGACAAAAGGCTTGTAGTTTTTAAAAATACTGGTACATTTGCTGTATTGGATAAGAAACCCAAATGCATAGCTCTGTAGCACCACCTTAAAATAATACCTTAAGTAGGGAAGGCTCCCTGGTCTTTTCTTAAACTGACTTAGTTGAGCACTAGTATGGTCAATAAAAGCATAACACTGGGAAAACAGTTTTCAGAAGTTTGTGCTATTTTTCTATCAGCTGTCTTACATGGAGAGCTTTAATGACTCCTCTGTCACACTAATGGGCATTTCTGTGTGTTTCAGCAAGTCAACTACTTCTGGCTTATCCTGTTGGCCCCATTACCATTCACCTGCAGGCAACGGAAGCTCAAAGGAAGGTAGGGAGACGCAGCTCCTGAATTCCCTCTGAGACTCAAAAGAGGAGGTTTGTGGCTATTTTTCATAGAAAAGTTAACCTTGCAATTGACCACTTGACCATCCAACTATATGTAATATGGCTCTGGTTTCAGTATTCAATTACACACTTAGTAGTGCATACATGACAGAAAGCTCATTCAATTAATTTCTCGGCTTTTCCATTTGTCTTGGAAGGCATTTTCTTTCTTCACAGAAGCAGCCCTTGATTAAGTGGGGGAAGGCATATCTTAGGCTCTTTACTGTCAGGATGTTCAAATGATGAAAATATCATCTTTGATATGCTCCATTGAAAACGTCTTGTATGTGGAGTAGAGATGCATATCCCTGGAGAAGGCTGTCCTGTGTTATAGAGCAGGTAAACTGGTGGGGATGGAGGCACTTCACTGAAAGTCTCCTGTAGCCCCACATTAATATGCTTGGACTTGAGCCTGATGCTTCCCAAACAGACTAGATGGTGCCCCTTGCTTAGATTCTGCTCCTGACAGGCCACGGGCTGGAGGGCGATTCTTGTTGGACTCTACAGTTTTCTGGCTTTCCTTGTTTGACAGAATCCAATTCTCCTGACCTTCAGGACATGGAGCAGACCTCATCGCTTCCACCTGGCCTGCACAGTAAGTAAAGCTATGCCCCTGGAATACCGCTGCCATGGTTAGTTTAATTTTAATTTATTGCAGAGATGGTTTTATGCATATGACTTTATAACTGTGCACGTACCCTGAGACCTCTGAAGGTCAAATAAATAATAAATGCTCATTAAGGGCTTCGTGCTTTCGCTGAAACTGGCCAAGAAAGGTGTCACTGGTGATACTTTCATGAGGACAAATAGCATCCAAGTCAAGTAGGATCTAGTATTAAACTATTACAGTATTTGGTTCTGCTGCTCTAGAAAATTATATGCCGGCAATGCCTAGTCAATCATTAAAATAGTGGGACCGTTTAAAACTGGGAGGTACTTGCTGTTTAATCTATTTTTCTTTTAAACCATTGGAATTTGGGGGGTTATTCTTCTTTGCTCTGTGTGTGTGTATGTGTGTACGTGTGTAGAATGGGAGAGAAAGTGGAAAGGGGGGAGAGAAAGAATAAGTTCTCACACTTCTTAAAGAAGTCTCCTGTTAGAGGTTACAAAAGGAAACCCTGATTTTTACCTGTGGATGAGGTACAGAACAGGGTACCAAGGTGATCCCAGGCTGCAGCTGCAGAATTCCTGCCATGAAAATCCTGGCGTCCAGACGTCGTGTGTTCAGACCCCTTCAAGGTGGAAGTGCTGCCCCCATCTCTGACATGCTGTCTCTTTCTCCGTATCCCTGGGCTGCCAAGGGGGTCCTGGATGTGGATCAACGAGAAAGCGCTCAGTGTGCCCAAGGCCTCCTATCTGAAAAATGCTGAATCACTGGACTTTGGAACGTGAATAAAAGTTAATTCTCTTAAAGAATAAAACATAGAATTCTGAAAATTTTGGTTGATAGCACTCATATAATCTTAACAAACAACACAACCTATTAACGTGATAGGGAATTCTACTTTATAAACTTTAGTGTTATGCTATGTTCCAAGCATGCTCTCCTTCACGTTAACTTAAGATATGTTTATAACCTAATTATGTACATACATTCTATTCCTTATCCTAAACATATTTATAGCTAAGAAAGGAAACCTAAAATTGGAGCTGATTATGTTTGTTTCATTGGCTTAAAAGCAACAATGAGCATATAACCTTTGTGGAAACTCAGCTTTCCTTGAAAACAAACAAACAAAACCAAAACAGAGATCCTAGCTTTTGATTTTAATAATGTAGAATTAATCTTAATTTAGAAGGGTAATCATCATGGATTATTATAGTCTGTATTTCTTTGATGTGCCTAATTCTTACCTTTCTGTTTTAATACCTTTGTTCATGTCGGTAACTACACTCAAATGGAGATACCCTGGTAAGTGAAATCTCTCTCCAATTCCTAAATCAAATCTTTGGTCCTCATTCTACTCAAGAGCCAGTTTGGATCAGGTCTGGAATGGTGGAGAAGATAAAGTGTGGAAAGGTGTGGGAGAATACAAAGTTGCATTCCCAAGTTTATTTCTCTTCCTAGCTCCTTCCCTGTAAGTCCTCCCAGTGAATCTACCTGAAGATTTGATTATGTCCCTTCCATAAACCGATAGGATTAGTCTTAATCCATCCAAAGTTCTTACTTTGTTTTGGGTGTCTTAAGAGTTTTCCTTGATGTGGACAAATTTAACTTTTTTATGGCCCGAAAGACCACCATCATCCTGATCTGCATTATTGACTTTCCTTATAAGCTCTACAGGCTAAACATAAAAATAAAAGAAAAATTATTTTAGTCCTGTCAATTCCACATGGCCCTACTGCCTTTAAAGTGTAGAACCCTTAGTCATTGGTATATAATTGCTAACAAGGTGATTTTTTTCAGCCTTATTTTGAAATATTGTTTTAAACTCACAGGATTCCCAAGGTCTAGACAAGCATATCCAGGCTAAGCAAATGCAAAGTCAAGAATAAATGCAAACACCATTCAATAAGGATATTCGAGTGCCAGGTACTCTGCCAGGTCTTTGACATGCATTATATCATTTACTCCTCATGGCCACTGCATGAGGGAAGTATTCATACTTACCCAGTTCACACATGAGGAGACTGAGGCTGAGAGAGTAACAGACTCAAGGCAAGCAGACAGGCTGAGATTTCACCTAGGTCTATCTGACTCCAAAGTCTGTGCTCTGAACTCCAGAGCTTCAACATCGTGAATCAAAACATTAATTGATAAGTAGTGAAAAGGGAGGCTTTGCATTAAAAGTAAAAAGCATTTTTTCTTCCTAAAGAAAATCGGTCGTTAAAAAAACTTCAGTGTAAAAAGGTAGGGGACCTCATATGTCTGCCGGGCAATTCCTCTCCTGTGAATTTAGATCCAATCCACTATCAATATTTTCTGGCAGTATTTCTTTCCTTTTACCGCTACATCATTCGTAAAGTTCAGTGTTTCCAGAACTATAACATGCCAATCCTTACCATGCTTTCTCAGCACTATTTGTATTTTAAATGACTGGAACCATTGCAGCCAATCACATTAGAAGACAGAGGACACTCTTGTTAATTCCAGGCAATATGTGAAGGGAGTAAAAACCCTGAGCGCTCTACACAACCATTTCCCAGATGTTTGTCAGACTTGTCTATTTTCTCTAACTCACGTGCAGAGAAACCCAGACAAACCTGTACTTTTTCTTTTGTATTGACCAAGTTCTAGGAATAAAATGTTTTCCTGAGCAACAAAAACAAGAAATACTACTGAGTGCTTGTAGTTTAAGCTATATTTATTTGTAGCTTTTCTGAAGTGTGTCTCTTTTGTGCAGAACTTTTAACTTGATTGCTTTTTTTAAAGCAACTGCTCAGCATTGCTCCTTAGACCCACAGACTTCAAAAACATCCTAAATGAAGCAAGAGAAAAATTTCAAGGAAAAGATTTGGCATTAGAAAGCAAAATGGGAAAAGTAGTAATTCTCTTTTAGAGGAGCTCTGATTTATTTAGAACCCTAATTCAGCTTCCTATAGATGGACATTCCTTTAAAAGGAACCCATCCCTTTCTAAGTATTAATTTCCTCTTTTATATAATTGTAATATTCCTTCCATACTTATATTACAAGCTTCTGATGGTGAAGAGGTGAGATAATCAGCAGCTCATTAAAGTTAGAATATTCTAATTTTACTAGTAAAAAATGTAAAAAAAAAAATTCTATGTAAGCAAGTAAAATAAATTTGCCACAGACAAATGAGGTATTGCTCTTACAGTCAAACTCTGGGACAGATTAGATTTTAAACAGGGAACCCACAAGCTAAATTAAGAAAAAAAAAAGAATAGGTTGAGATTAAAGGGTTGCCAAGGAACACATTGAACACTTGTGCAATCATTCAGTGCTTTTTTTTTTTAAATAAATTTATTTATTTATTTTTGGCTGCACTGGGTCTTTGTTGCTGCACGCGGGCGAGTGGGGGCTACTCTTCATTATGATTCACATGCTTCTCATTGCGGTGACTTCTCTGTTGCAGAGCACAGATTCTAGGCGCACGGGCTTCAGTAGTTGAGGCTCACAGGCTCAGTAGTGGTGGCCCGTGGGCTCTAGGGCGCAGGCTCAGTAGCTATGGCACACGGGCTTTGTTGCTCCGCAGCATGTGGGATCTTCACAGACCAGGGCTCGAACGCGTGTCCCCTGCATTGGCAGGTGGATTCTTAACCACCGCGCCACCAGGGAAGCCCTCATTCAGTGCTTTTGACAATAAGGTAGATATTACATATATAAGGAAGAGTGTTTTATTACTATTATTTTTGACACCAGAATAGTCAAATATTTTTCTGCATCTTTTATAGGGCACCTCACAGTGCCTGGACTATTGCAAGTGCTCAATAAATCTCTGCTAATTTGACAAACCCTCTCTCATTTTTAGTGATTATCTCTTTTGAGGGAAGCAATTCAATATGAACTTCTAGAGCCTACAGTTAGTGAGCTAGCAGCCTGGAGCCACAGGGGTTAAAGAGCATGTGTCTTAGAGTCAGAAGGACTTGGGCTTGAATGAAGCTTCTATTAGAGCTGTGTGATGGGGTCAAAGTACACAATGTCTTTGATCCTCAGTTTCCTCATCTGTAAAATGGGGGAAATGATACCTATACCACAGTGGTTTTGCATGAATTAAACTGGATAAAGCATTTAAAGTGTTCAGTGCAGTGCAGGCACACAAAAATTGCCTGCTAAAGCGTAGCTATTATTATTCATTGTGGTAGTGGTAGTGTCATGATATTTCCTCCCTCCGTCCTTCCCTCTTCTCTGCCTTCTCGCCTTTCTTCCTTTTTCCCTTTCTTCTTTCTCTCCTAGCCACAAATAGAAGGGGATGTCCCATAATGGAATTACCGTTATAAAATGCCTCAATTACTATAATGTTCTTGTATGGTCATGCTCTGATAATACTGAGTGCTGTCACTGAAAATGCTGAAGGACAATTTTAAAGGTAAGGTCTTGAAAATTTGGATTTTTCTATCATCCTCCCTAGCCCTATGCCTTAGTAACCATCTGGATTTCTCTTAATCCATTTGTGGCCCAATAGGTTGCTCTTCCTTTTTACTTTAACAAGTCTCTATCTGTAGAGATTCCACTGTTGTTGTGACAACAGTTGGAGTGGATCACTGCCTTGCAAAGAACCATCACCTGAATCTTCTCACTCGCAGGTAATAACCAGAGAGAGCTAGTCTCACTTCCTTATCCTTGTTTCTCCTTAAACTTAAGAAGAAATTAAAATTAAAAATATACTGTGTTAGTTTTCTTGGGCTACTGTACCACAGTATCACAAACTGGGGTGGCTTAAAACAACAGAAATGTATTATCTCATAGTTCTAGAAGCTAGAAGTCCAAAATCAAGAGGTTGGCAGGGCCATGGTCCCACTGACACCTGTAGGAGAGAATCCTTCCTTGTCTTTTTTAGCTTCTGGTGTCTGGTGGTAATTCTTCATGTTCCTTGGCTTGTAGATTCATCACTCCATCTCTGCCTCTGTCATAATGAGGCCATCTTCTTCCTGTGTGTCTCTTCTTCTCTTTATTAGGACAATAGTCACATTGGACTAAGGGCCCAGCATACTCTAGTATGACCTTAGCTTAACTCAATGAATTATATTTGCAACAACTCTATTTCCAAATGAGACTGCATTCTCAGGTACTGGGGTTAGGACTTCAACATATCTTTTAAGGGGACACAATTTATTCCATAATATACATTACAATGCGTCAGCTAAGTAAAATAAATTTTCAAGTAATTCTAGTGAAATTCAGAATAAATCTGATGGTGTTGTCAAGTACAGGGAAGAAGGAAAGAATTAGAAAGGATTAGATTGGCCAACAGATATTTACTGAGCACTTAATGTGTGCAACCATGTAGAATACTCTTTAAGCATCCGATAATCTATTTACCTTCAAGGACTTCACAATTGAATTGAAGGATTTTGGATACTACATGTGTTTAGAAGCAAACAGAAAAACATTTTCTTACCTTAAAACATAGTCAACAACCAAGAAATGAACAAAAATACCTCTGTGCCACACCAGCCCAAAGTGAGGTTTCCAAGTCTGCACTATATGCATGTGGTTTCCTTGTAGAAAAGTAGTTCAATAGCCTATTAACTCCTATGCAACATATAATTGTAGCAATCATATCCATTTGATTTTCCTGTCTACCACAGACTAGTCAGACATTTTGAAAGCAGTGAGAATAACAACTGAAAATCTGACAATAAAAGAAAGGCTATGAAGGAAAAAGAGAACAGGAGAACTGAAATTTTGTTACTTTCTGAAATCATGTAGTGTAGGGACAATCCGATATGCTTTGTCAGGTTTTGTGAACCTTATTCCTTACAATACAATATAATAATTGGTGTTCAATGTATTGATCCCAAGATATGGAGAAGCATTTAGATTCTGACCAATATGTTATATTTAATAAGGCAGACACATTTGTAACATATTTTAGAGTTTGTTCCAAAACTGTTAAAAAATATTAAATGATAAAACCAAACTATTTACAGAACTTAATCTACAACGACAGAGCCCAAGAGTGTTTTTGGCAGGTTTTACTTAAGTGCAAATGAGTGGCAGATACATGTTTAGAATTTCAGTGCAGAGGAGGGAGATAAAAATGCTGGGTTGGAATGGTCATAGATAATGTCCAGAAATTGGCCCCTCGTCAGCACTTAGAAACACAGCTGGGTTTACTGTACTCCGGAGTTATATGAGTCTAGTGAAATAGGCTCTAGCACTTTTCCCGTCAAGAGTGGTCCGTACGTGAAGCCCACAGTCATAGATGATCCTGTACACTTCAGAGCCTAGCATGATTCAGGAACTGACTAGGCAGTTCAGTTTTCCTCTTGGTTAGATTGCAGAATTTCCAGGAGAGGCACTACAAACTCAAATGCCTTCATGGATCTAGCAGGCAATATAAATGAATCAAGTGTGACGGGTATGAGATATTACTTGGAAACAAATTTGGACAGAACGTGCCCCTCTAAAAGCATTATCATTCGTATTTTCTTTATAATCTGTGCCTTTAAAATTATCCAGCCTGGAACTGAATTCAGATCTAGAGCCTCCGGATCACAGCCTTGGCATCTAGCAACCCATCCAGTTCCAGGCCCAACATGACCTTGGTTTCTTACGGCTCAGGCCTGCTATCATTCTCTTCGCTCTGTTTTCACCCAATGGCCTTGGTATTCCGGAATTGAGAAGTGAGAGAATATCCACTGGTCTAACATTTACCAAAGAATGTTTTTAAGGACACTGGTCCTGTGAGATATTCCTAAAAAAATAGGATCTTGTTATCAAATAATTATGGGAAATAACACATACTATACCCCCTTTCAAATGATCACTATACACATTCACATATTAAAAGCTCTGAGACGACTTTTAGTAAAGAAAATGGATAATTCAATGTTTTAATTCAAAGCTAACCACACTTAGTTTGTTACTGAACTTCCCTCCTCCTTTATAATTACATCATGAAGAGGTAATGTTCCATGGAGCACGCTCTGGAAAACACTGAGACATTACCTCTTACGGAACTCTATATTAAATTGTATAAGTGAGAAAGGCAGAACTAATTCTTGAACATGCAAAGAGTTTTATATAAACTTGTTTAGCATTTCCATACGGGGAAGAAACATCCATCAATGATGTCCCACTTTGTCTGTCCAATAAATGCTAGGGAAAATCTTTGGCCCTTTTCTCCACCCAATTATTTGCTTCACCCCAGAGGCAAGAGTAACTTCCCTGGTTTGGTCATGTCTTGGTTATTAGTGTGTGAGCTTACTCTTATCCCCAAATCTGGAAACAGGCTATTATTTTCTTTCTCTCCCTTAGACCACTAGCCTGTAAGAGACAGGGTATCTCCCTTTCCTCCTCCTCCGTTGGATCTTTAGAAGGGCAGGACTTTTGCCCTTGGTGGGAGGGAAGTTTTGCCTTCTTCTCTAGTCCAGTTTTACTAGGCAGGTCCCTATATTAGACAACACAGCTGACCTGCTTCTGACTTCTGTGACTGAATTCTTTGTGTACCTACTCAATTGGCCATTACCTGAAGGTGAAAAGGGACCAGTGGCAGGATTCAGAGAGCAAACCCACTCACAGCCTTCAACATTATGCACGGAATAAAAAATCAACTCTATTAACCCATTGCCCAGGTCATTAACATGAGCAGCAGAACCTCTTTGTGCTCTGCTGACCATTGTGGACTGAGAGAGAGAGAATGGCATTTACCAGAGAGACCACTTATTGTTTTAGGTTCCTTTTCTTTTTTTCTTTCTTTCTTTTTGTTTTTAAACCATAACCTTCAGAAATCAGTTAGAAAAGACCTTGTGCATTCTCAGGCTATAATTTTTTTGAAGAAATGATGTAATAGGCTGCTCTATTTCTAATCTTGAGAATATTTGGTTTTGGGCGTATTTCAAATGTTGATGTTAGACTGATATGAAAATGCCTGTTCGTGCTCAAAATCCAGGACAAAGGTTATTTCCACCAAGCTCAATAGAAAGTAATAAATAATTCTGAAATATTGTCTTAAAATAAGAATATAAAATATTATAACTTGTCAAGCCTTCAAGTCTATGTTTGCTTATTATTGCCAACCCAGCAGGTATAACAAAGGCTCCTGCCTCTGGCCTGATATTTCAGCTGCCAGGAGAGGTCCACCTCTGCTCACCAAGCCTTGTTTATCAAAGTTTCAGCCATTCTTTCAAAACCTCTTATTCCATGCCAGATGCATCTTAATTGTACTAATTCTTTCTGTTATATCGATATGTCAATAAGGATTCTCCATCTTGCCCACTGTATTTGCAATATCTGGGACTGTGATAAATAATGCATTCCTGATGATACATTGAGGCTATTTGTGTGAAAGCACTACTAAAGCTAATATAGCTACAAGAAAAAAACCATCATTAATCTGAATTCATAGGACCTCTTGCGAGGGTTTATTTCTGCAAAAATAACAGTGTCTTGAGGGTTGGCCTAGAATGAAAGGATAATACAGGCTATTTACATCTGCCTCACTGCTTCACAGATGTGTTGAAGTGAAATGCAAAACTCTTGTGGACTTGGTAGTGACTTTAAATCCCATCCCTGTATTCTTTCCATTGGTAGAAGAAAAAATTGGGTATATGAGCTATATCATCCTATAGTCACATATTCTATTCAGAGCTAAAACCCATTAGCTCAGTTACATAGTTTAATAACAACCTGTATCACACATTGCTGTTGCAACAAATGACATTATATAAATGTAGATTTTTATCTTTTCCTTTGCGTTTTCATTGTTAAAACAACTGACATAAAATCAGGATAACTGAGTTAGTTTTTATCGCTAGAAAGGAAAGAAAATACAGTAAGAGTTTGAGCGTATGGTTATCCTTCAACCTGTGTGTACACAGTGGAAGTTTATGTCCTATGCCACCTCTCAGAAGCAGGGGTCTTGTGCTTAGGAAGACTGTCAGAACCTTCACTGGATGCCTTTTTCACCTGCTAAGATGATTTCTTGATCCAAAATGTGATTAAACAGTAATGTTCTACAAAGCTTTTAAAATAAAATAAAGCAGCTACACTCTAAAAGCAAAGAACATCATCTTTAAAGCATCTCGCTTTAAATAATATCTTGTTAAGGATTGTCCCACTTAACCAGTGTGCATCAAAGCTTATGCCTCTCGAGTGTGCTGACACTCTGCTCAGGAAATTTTGGTCTGATTCCCAGGGCTGGCAGACAAATTGTGGATCATAAATCCTGGTATGTGGCAATGGTTTTCTAGATCAACAGGAGACACTCTAGACAAGAAACAGAGAAAGAGGAGAGGGGGTAGATTCACCTCTCTGTAGTCCACAAAGCTTTCTGATGCCCTTACAAGGATTTTGAGTGCATTTCTGCCAGTATCAGCAATGGTGAAGTTCACCTTCACTAAAATCTAATTCCAGCACTAACTGGCAGGCCAGCACTAGTGAAAATAACATTCTGGTTTCCTCCATGACCCCAGTCCCGACATGATAACGGGAGCCCTCAACAACTTATTTCTAGCTTGGAATTCTTGATGGTTTATTTAGTTTGACTGCCTGTCGGAGATTGCCATTATGAATACAGTTGCTAGGGAAGGGCTGCCATCGTGCTGTTTGGCTTTTAAAGGGGTCAGGATTTTGCAACATCTCAAATAACACTTACGGCTTAATGTCTGCAAACAATGCAGCATTTAACATTTACTATGCATGAAGAGGATCATAGTTCATCATTTATTATTCAAAAATTATGTAAAATATTTTTATGATGGAATATGAAGAATGTGTTCAAAATATTCATGTATATAAACAACACATAATAAATTTACCTTAAAACATCAATATGTAATCAAAGAGGTATCTGGAGTTGTGCAACATGGAGCCAAATTTTAAATATTTCAAAATTCAGACTTTTAATCACATATCTTTCAAGTGGATGAGACTGAGCTCTGGTACTCTTCAGGGAAGTGAACATTTAATTCCCTTTCCAAGGAGGCTATCACTTTTATGGTAGAGAAGGGCTAGGTTCATCATAATTTAACCACGCAAATTTCTCAATTCAAAAATTGATTGCCTGTTCCATCTTCCCACTATACTTGTTTCAACGACATGCTTTGGTTTCCTATAAAAGAAGGTGATTGTGAATACTGGTTCTTGGAAACTGGCAAGAATGGAAAACATTGTAGCCCAAGTGAAGATGGTGTGAGCAGTGTGGCTGATGTGATTTTTTGTCCTCATTTGTGATTCAAATCCCAGAACTTCTCTCAAACAGGAGGGCAGATTTCAATAAAATGTTAAAGACAAATGACTTGGGTGAGAGAATAAAAATAGATCCAATCAAATTTTTCTGTTAACAAGATATATAAATAATACAAACCTTTAGCTACTGATTTTTGTAGTAAGACGTCTATTTTGTTAAAAGAGTGACTTCAATGAGTTTAAATGCCACACATTTGAGAGTCAGCCTACAAAGAGCTATCCAGAGTCTTGAATCTCTTTACAGACTTGATCCATTTGTCTTGGAAATAAATCATTTCCAAATTATTATTTTAATTATGTATGACACAATAGTACATCCTGCAAAAGTGATAAATTCTTTATAATATTTAAACTCATTATAGCTCACATTAAGTCTTTCTAGGAGGGGGTGACAATCTAGCTTCATAGGAGAATCACAAAGATTATAAGTTAATGAAGTAAGTCTCTTTCCCTCCTTTATTTGCCTTTTCTCCTCTCTGTTTGTTGTCTTCATTTCTTGTTGTCCTTATTGTTTACTTATGTTAGCACTGTACGTTTTAAAATACTGATATGCTTAATAAATATTTATTAAGTACCAATTATGTACAAGCATGGTGCTAGGTGCTTAAAAAAGGTTCTAATTAAAAATTTTACTTGCTCTAAATAACACAGTCAGCTAGAGGTAGATCAAGCATTGGAAATCAGATCTTTGCATTATATCAACCCATAATACACGTGGCAATTTTATTCTATGAACATGATTTAAACTTCTACTTAAGTAGAACATTGCATGTTTTGAGTTAGTTTTGTTTGCTCCCAAATTACATCTATAAGGTTTGAATTATTAGCTGCCATTGACTTTAATTAAACTCATTATGGCCTCACATGTCTGGCACTTGTTAAGGAGGGGAAAAAAAAGTTTAAAAATGAGCCGAGTGATTTGATACACGCTCTCTCAGCAAATAACCATAACAAGCCATGCTGGGCCACAACTCAGCTAGCAATGTGCTACTTGACCCTCGCCAGTGTTTTTATGCTAAAAAAATGTGTGTTCATCTTCCTTATTCTTCAATAAAGGATGTACTCCATTCAAGTGAATGCCTTCAGTGATTTGGTTTGAATGGAAGTGCAGGCACAAAATGATTTTCTTATTATTTCCTTTATGCAGGATAGGCTCTCAACTAAACAGTACTAGCTAATTGGGTCCTTCTTAGTCCATGTCACCAGAATATCCAAACATTCATTTAGGAAAGGAAAATATCAGCCATACAGATGCTCTAATGGCAGGGTGCCACACACCTCTATGTCTGGAGTCATCCAGATGGCTGACTAAATGGCTTGGATTCATGTGGGTGTTCCTCACTGTACAGACAATGCTTCTGGGACAATTAAAAGAAAAAAATTACTCATGTTCAAACTCTTTAATGAACTGCATTGCAGGGCATTTTTTTTTTAATTAAAAAATGTACTTACGTGTTTTTCATTTAGTGTTGCAGTTTCATTACTTCAAAAATGCTAGAACAGAGGCCTAGAAAGGTGAAAGAATTACCCAAAATCACCTACACTCACTAGGAAGTGACAGAACATTACCTTGAACTCAGATGATTTGCAATTAAAAGCTCTTTTTACCATACCCCGCTACCTATATGAATACCATAAGCATCAGATTACCTGTTTGCCTGTCAAAATATCACCTACACACTCCAGGAATCCCCAAACCCTTCTCATTTGCCAAGGTGGACTAGGGAGAGGGGGAGGCACCATCTAATTATATATCGATTTATAGTTTTCAAAGCACATTTACGCCAAGAAATCTCACTCAATTGTTTATTCCTCCATGTATTTATTCAACAACTTATCACTGAGACCTTTTCTACCAGTGTCCTGATCTCCTATCCCCATTAGCTAGCTAGTCCTGTTCCTTCTCCCCTCTCCTATTCCATTCATCAAATCTCAGCTCCTATGATTCTAGTTTGTTCTATGAGGTGTTGGTAATTTTTTTCTCAGTCTTTCATATGTCTTTAATTTTCTCCAAGGCCTAAACGGAAAAATGAGAAATGTGATGAGGTGAGGGCAGGTTGTAGAAATAAATGAATAGGTTAGGATAGTTAATGATCATCAGTTCCATGCATTTCCTGGCTATACCCTAACTGTCGCTTCTTCCTTCCCCCCAAATCAAAAGGGTTATGTGTTTACTTTAGTGACTCAGGGGGTGTATGTAGGATCACAAGTTTGCATTAAGTTCTGCAATGACCAGAAGGGAAAGAAATAGTGGTGAGGAATGGTAGTAATGGAGGGTCAATAGTTCTTAAAGGAAAAGAGTAAGAGTGTGTGTGTGTGCGTGTGTGTGTGTGTGTGTGTGTGTGTGTAGGAACAGACTAAAAGTAGGAAAGCTATACCAATGGTGACTGAAAAAGAGGATGACAGCGGAGACAGCAAGAAGGAAACTCTTGGCCAAAGTCTTACCATTCCAGCCCCTGCAGAGAATCCTACAGTAGCTGCAGCTAAGAGGAATTCCCTTCTCACTGCCTGTGGTGAGCATATATTACCAAAGTCCTAACTTGGAACTTTGAATGTATTTTCCCATAGAATATTATTGAAGGTTGTTTAATTCTTCAGTTCTGTTTATATAATACATCCGGTAAATGATAAATTATACAAGCATTGTTTCCTTGGGAATATGTCCTTTGCATTCTTAATAGCAGATTGACAAATTGTCTTTTAGAGCACAAATCGTTCTTAAAAAGGAGAGGGCCTACATTAGATTACAGTGACATCTCTAATTGTAGTGTATAGACATCCTGAGTCACTGTTCAATTAAACACAAACATCATGGAATAAGACATCAGCAGGGATTTAACCATTAAGGAAAAGTTGATATTTAACATGATGATACAAGGCTTTGAAAAAAATGGACTTTGTTTCTTTAGCACATAAGAGGATAAACAGAAAGTAACATTCGTTAAATGTTTATAGCTACTAGGCTCTATGCTAAATGCTTTATGTTAGCTCAGTTAATTTTCATAGCAATCAAATGAAATGGTCATTATTATCCCCATTTACAGATGAGAGAACTGAGTCTCAGAAAGGTTAAGAGATTTGTAAAGGTTGAAGTGAGAATTCCTTCCTGAATTGTGCTTGTTTATTTGTTCACTATGTAGAGTGGAGTGATTTGATAGCCTGTTTATTGTTATAGCTCCTTCCTTCCTAGGTTTTTCTCTTGACCAAATCAACCACAGAAGAATTAACTGGACTTTCCAATTTTTCCAGTCCAATGTCAACCGTGAATTAGATTACCATAAAGTCAACTCAATATTTTCATTAAATTATCTGATATAGCCAAATATTTAGAACAAAATTATTGAGAAATTTTTATTTTAGCATAGTTTACTGCATCCAAAGTTCATAAGAAAGTAAAAACTAAAATAATCCAGACTTTTTCACATTTTGTTCTAACATTTGGTCACATTTAGATGTAATCTGTATATGATACTCCACTGAGAACAAAACAAGAAGAATATACCACGTAATCAGGCAAAATGAGACATTTCATTTTACGTAAAAAATTCAGAGCGGTCTAATATTCCTCACATAAATGAGAAAATTTATCATACTTTACGCTTGTTCTTGTCATCGGCACACCTGGAATAACTGCTAAATGCCAGACTAGTCACTGTAGTCTGAACTATTATAAATCAATGCATTTGGAATAAGGTGCTGTTAATGTTAAATTTAAATTGAATTTTGTTTCCATATAATCTATATCAATGATTTTGGGGGCTAATATTGGCCAGTGTTTGAATATTTACTTTGAGCACTGGGTATTCAATGGTACAGAGAAAAGACATTTATTCTACCTTTAAACGTCATTCCTATGCTTGTACCAGTTACCATTTCAATAATGCAGAAAAAATTCATTATCAGGAATAAGATAAAACTTGGGGAGTTATTTTGTTTATCATATGGTAAATTTCAAATGTCCTTAAGTTTATATCTTGTTACAAATTCTCAGGAACTATATATAGCAAATGTGATTTGGCTCAAGGGAAAAGGAAATGAGGGAAGTTAAAGAGCATATTAGACCGCAAAGTTTAATAACACCAAGATCTATTAGGAAACCTTCAACAGGTCACACTGGGCCAAAAAAATATATAAAGGTACAAGCAAAAAAAAAGTCAGGCCTATATAATGTCCACCAGCAGATCTCTTGCAGGACCACATATGGATTACCATGTTTCGATGTCATGAGTAAGTTCCCAACCCTGAAATCCCATACACTCTTTTTCTAGTCCTCTTCATTTCCCTGGACTTGACATATTTCCCCCACTGTACTCTCTAATACCCCCCTTTCCTCTACCCACTTAATAGTTCAGAAAGTTTCTTGGCTTCAAGATTAAGGTCAGAAAAAAAGGGGTTATTTCAACTCAAGACTTTTATATATTTTTCAAGATAGGAGCTCCAAAAGCACCATCTAAAATCAAGCAACTGGAGGGAATTCCCTGGAGGTCCAACGGTTAGGACTCTATGCTTTCACTGCGGAGGGTGCGGGTTCAATCCCTGGTCGGGGAATTAAGATCCCACGAGCCACACAGCAAAAAAATTTTTTAAATAAATAAAAATAAAAAATAAAAATAAAATCAAGCAACTGGAAATGGAATCTTAGATGCATCATTAAAACAAAATATAGCCTCTATCATTTTATGGATGAATCAGATATCTCCCCTCAGTAGTCTAATTAAAGACTTTGGGGGGGGGGGGCTCTCCCATACATTTGCCATCTAGTTTGAAAATGAGTCAACTGGAGGATGCATTAAGTGTGTCCTTATGAAGAAAATGTTCTTGCTTAAGAGAAAAACTAAGCAACAAGAAAACTAATGTTTATTCACTCATCATATTTAATAGTTTAAGTCTATCAGGTTTTCTGATGTGACAATTTTTCTCTCATTTGCAAAGGGCTATGCTATTCATTCCACAACCTGTTCATTGTTCATATCTTTTCCATCAGAGAATTCTAAGATTTATATGGTGTTTTACCTTATTTCTAGTTCTAAGTTTTTAGTAGAATTCAGAAATATATCAAGTGACAAATCTTCTGAAGCCTAAAAAACAGATGAGATGCTTTTTCTCTTTCTACTATTTTTTGTCAAATCACTCTTATTTAGTGTTGACCACAAGGCTTCTATGGATTTGTTTATTCTTTCCATCTGTACTAGTCCTTTTTTGTAACCAAGAGGATGGGATATGCCACCATATTGTAGGTGTCATTCCTGAAAATAATGACTTACTGGTACATCTGACAATGATGTTACAAGGCTTGAAACAGAAGTCAATTCCATTGAAAATAGACTGATTTCTTCAGATGTCACCTCTCAGTGTATGGAACCCTAGTTATTTTATTAGAAGAGTTTACAAACAAACAGGAAAAAAGAAGAGGTAAAGCATCTCTGTATTGATCTATATAGCACCTGTATTAATGACCATACTATAGACCTAATATGTACATTTTGTTGCTCTCAGATATGTTTTTTTTAAAGACTGACTTGCTTTTAAATTTACTTAGAAAGTTTCAAATGGGATAATCTTTGAAATCCTATGGTATACTCTTTTTACAATAATTGAAATTCTTGTATCCTAGGATTTTTTTCTCATTGTTTGTAATTGACTGAACTTCCAGGCCTCAACAATTTAAGTAAATCCTTTTATTTTAATTTTGATAAATCCTTCATATTTTGAACACTGTCATCCGTTATGGTGGAAGAGGGTGGTATTTACATGAGAATACCACTTATCATTAGCATTCATACACCTTACTCTTCATCAGGGGCAGATGCATATTTATCTTTTTTCTTTTGGTGTATGTGCTTAATTTTATTCAATGATGTATCAAAATATTTGGTTTGCAGTAAGTATACTTAACAAAAACTCTCTTTAGCCCTTTTGTTCACCACTGGTCGAAATTTGACATGGCTGGCAAGTCAAAAGAAGGAGGAAGAAGGGAACTAACATTTACTGACCATTTACTCCATGCTGGGTCATTTCCACACAATGTCTCACTTAATCTTCACGTGCTATCATGATAATATTATTTCCTCAGTTTTGGAAATCATAGGCACATACAGGTTAAGAAGCTTACCCAAGGCATTCCAACTAGCATTTTCAGAGTCAAGTTTGCCCCTGTTTCTTTTTCCCACGTGTGTCCTTCTATAACACACTGTATTTATTTCCAAAGGGTCTGCTGCTTTCTGAATCATGAACCTTTATGGTTTGAGTATACCATTACTTATTCTGATTAAATTCTTACCATTTAATCTCCTCTCTCTCACTGTCCAAGTTAGGCAGTCTCAGACTTTCCTATACTTACTTTATACTCAAACTTGTATTTAGAATGTTGTGATTTTGATATCTTAAGATACTGAAAATATCACTGTCCTATGTATATTTCATGCTGAACTGGCTAGATGCTTACGATATCATTTAAAAGTATGGATTTTAGAATCATAGTGTTGGAAAGGACCTTAGAAATAACCCCAACCCCCAAGTCTGTGTTCAACATTACAACCAGGTTGAGCCTTTTAAAACTTGTTAGATGACGTCACTCTTGCTCAAATGCCCCAAGAGGCATCCCATCTCTCTCAGAGGTGGGTCCAAGGACCTCGCCTCAAAGGATCTACAAATCCCTGCCTTACCTGCTCCTGACCCCTGCTCCCTGACCACTCTGGCCTCCTGCTCTTCCTCGAACAAGCCAGACATGTTCCCACCCTATGGTCTCTGCATCAGCTGTTTCCTTTGCATGAAGCACTGTTTCCCCCAGATACTTGCATGGCTCATTCCTTGTCTCTTTCAGCTCAAAGGTGACCACTTTACTTGCAACTGCATGTCCTCACCCCTCAGTTGCCCTGCCTCCTATCTGCTTTTCTCCTCTCCATTGTACTCTATACACCCGACATACTGTATATTTATTTATTTACTTCCTCGTCTCCCCCCAGTAAATTGTCAGCTCCATGAGAACGGAAAATTGTTGTCTCTTTTTTTTCCACTGAGCTCTTGCCAGCATCTGGGACATTGCCTTACATATGGTTAGTAGTCAATAGATATTTGTTAAATGAATAAATAAATGTACATTTCAACAGATACTACTCACAGAGAATGCTACATTTTCATTGAGGAGTCATAGGAAAATAAGAAAAAAAGTAATCTCCATAGTCCAAGCATGTTAGTGTGAAAGGGCAAAGACAAATTTAATCCGAGTCAGCCATGTATTGAAAAGTGAACTTATTCTTATTAAATAAGACTCTTGAGCAAAACAATGTTGTTCTAAAATAAAAGATTCTAGTACATGGATCTGACATATGATGTTCCATGGGTGGGGAACATATATAAACTCCATACAATCCAGACAAGTCTTTGTGGCTTACATTAGTTGGTTTTTCTTCAGTCTAATAATACTCTGAAGGAAAAGTAAAATGTATAAGCATCCATGAAGAAAACTTGGACCAACCCTCTTTTATCTATCTGGTTGAAAGAACTGACCATAATAAACCACTTCTATTCAACCTTCTCCTGATCTCATCACTGTCTAGTGAGAAATGAAGTTTTGGTTCTATTGATTCGGTTTGGAGTGAGATGGGAAGAAAGGAGGTAGTTTTAATTAAAAATGAAATAACACTGTATTTATATTCTTTGTGCCCATGTGAGATATGTCTCTCCATGACTCCTAAACTTTCTTTTGTAAATAATTTCACAGAACAAATTCTGTTCATGTGTTTCAAAGAAAGCTAAGTTGTATATACATTTCTTAATATCACTAATTCCTTTTACTGGGGAGTAGACTAGAAGTAGTTGTCAAAATACTTTTACTTTTTATTTTGAACTGTGCAATTAAAATTATTTTTAAAGAAACATAAACTCAATTTTTAGTTTATAAAAAGCTAATTTGGAAAAAATCCATTATGTCTGTTAAGGTATATTCTGCACATGTGACTAACAATGCTGGGGCCGTTGAATTTGCTTACTAAATATTTGCTTGATTGAGTAAATAAGTTCATGAATGATTTTTTAGTTCCCAGAAACGAGATAGGAAGGGAAGAAAATAAAACTGTTTCACGGAATTCTAAAAAAGACTCCAGCATCTGGAGAGAAAGAACATGGCCTTGGTAAAGTATCAAGAGAACAGGGAAAGCCTGGACTCCTTCCAGAGTCAGCCCAGGAATGCCAAAAGATCTGCAGGGAAAGAAGAGGGCAGGGTTCAGGCATGAAGCCAGGAGGCCAGAGGCAAGATGAGAGCCCCAGCTGTGATGGTGGCCATAGGCAAGATCCTGGGCCTGCAGGTAAAGTTTGAAGGGCCAAAGCCAGGTTAAATATCAAGGACATATACCTACATATGAATTTATATCATACACATTTAAATGGGTGTCTATAGGATGACATGCGAGTGAGAATCCAGGGATAAAGGAATATTAATAAAATAAACTAAAACAAAAGAGTATCATTGTAGGTTTTAATAATGATAACATGCCAAGAATTGAAGAGTATGAATGTCACAACTTTTGCACTTGAGGTCCAAAGAAAAAAAGAGTCAGAAAAATAAATGAATTAACTAGAAACTAACATTTAGCCCAAAATGTTGATACAAATCTAGCTGAGAAGCCATTCTTTAATGTTGATATGAATGAAAAAAGTTTCGAGGTTTTAGTTATCTGTAGCTTGGGTCATCACTGTGATGCAGCTGTCAAAGAAAAACTAACTCTGGCAGCATTAAAGGAAAAATAATGACCAGAACAAAGAGAGTTATAGCGTACCTCTACTCATAAAATCACATCCTGGTGATGATAATCAGTTCTGGTTGCCAAAGTTTAAACTTTGGCAAAGTGGCCTACATTCAGTGAAGAAAACCATGTCATAGGAAAAAGCTTAATATAACTGATTAGGGTATGAAACGATTCACAACGCAGTTGTGCAAAAATAATACGGCTTCTTAATCTTCTGTTATAACAATGTCTGCCTTTTAGCCTCTGCTCTACTGAGTTGCCAGTCCAAAAAGGATACCTCCCAAGTTATTATTCAATTCTGGGGTCTTAGGCATTACCCTTGTACTGATGTTGGGGGCTACACATTTTTCAGTCATGGGTCCCACAGGTAACTGATGAGATAGTCATTGTTCACATGTACCTCTTTCAGCTTAGCTACACTTGGCTACTTCTTTGCCATTTGGGGTCAGGGAAACCTAGCATGAAGCTGACTCTTCCAGTGTTAAATGTAGTGCATGGCACCTGGGAAGTTACAAAGTATCTAATAAAAGAAGGAAAAACTTAAATTCAAAATATAATAGGAAATGCATAAGCTTGTCACATGGTAGGTGATCAAAATATTGAGCTAAATTTTATTACCTTTTTAAAGAATCTTTTTCTTTAAGAAAATAAAACTATGTGTCATCATAAACACAAGTAAGTGTAAAGCATACCCACAAAAACCATAATCTATTTTTAGGGAAAAAGAGTTTTGATGACTCATCAAATATTCAGGCCATGTTATAAGCAAGACAATGAAAACCTCAAAATAAAAATAAAACTCCACATAACAGAAATCATTTTATACCTGTAAAACATATTAACATCTTTGCTTTCTTCTCGTTTTTAGCTTCAAAATAATCACAAATAATTCTTCTCCAAATTCTTTCAAATAACATACATGTGCTTATGATTCAACTCATTCCATTAAAATAATGTGAAAGAAATATAGACAAAGACATAAGCAAACAATTGACAGTGAGTCGAAATTTTAAAATGAGTAGAAATGATAAGATCAGTGTGGGGGAAGGGCTGTGGGTGAGGCACTATGAATGGAGAAGTGCTGCACCTTTTACACCCCCAGCCCTCCCCCTCACCACTCCTATGAGTGGGTGGGGCTGGCGCACCCCGGGGTCAAAGGATTTAACCCTGTCCTCTTACCCTGAGGCCCTCCATGTGACCTCAACCTGGTTTCTGGTCCAACCGACATCGCCCCCCCCCCCGCCCCCCATCCAAAGTCTCACAAGTTTTCCACTGTCCTTTTAGGCCAAGCCCCTGCCCCTGAGCTCCTCATGGCTGACCCCCTCTCCACCACCTGACCTCCAAAATAAAGTTCCAGCTTTTAATTTACCTGAGGCCTCAGGTCCAAAGAAAAAAATCTGAACATCAGTTTGAGCTCACTTTTCTGTCCCATCCCACTCTGCAAGGAGTAGAGCTTACAGTGGCTTGCTGCTTTAGTAAAAAATGTGTAAATGGCCTCGATGTTTCACTTTTTAATATTAGATTTTGTTACTGTTAATGGGAGCTGGAGAGTCAGAAAAGTAACTTGGGTGGTGACTGGGCGTCTGAGTATCATCTGCCATCTCCTCCAAAAGAAGTAGATAATGGTGGGTGTGGGAAGCTATGAATCTGAACATTGTTTTACAGCTTCTGAGCACTAAACAGATACTTCACCAGCTTTGCTACCCAAAGATATAAACTACCATAGTTTTTCTTCAATCTTGCATATAGTTTTATTTGCTGCTATGAGAATTATGATTTCCTCCACCTACTTCTCATTAGAGTGGTACTAGTTCTCAGTAATGACTGTAAAATGCATCGCAGGGAACATGCAGCATTCATCACTCTGTCTCACTAAACTATTTTGATGAGCTGTGTAAAAAATATGAAATTAATAAAAAGGACATTTGAAAGTGTTAAAAAACAAAAACCAGTCATGTGACTACTCTCTCATTTCTTCTCCCAAAATTTTCTCACAGAAAACTCATGTTCTTTCTTGTTTGCTAGGTTTTTCTTCTAGCCTTTTGCATCAGAGAGTTCTTGTGAGGAAGAAAGGCTAGACGTTTGGGTGAGATGTGCTTTGAATAACTTTATTCTGATGACAAAGAGAATGCGTATAACATCAAACAAGACAAGATGAAGCATTATTTTTTATCTTTAAATTACTTTCCTAAATTCATTTATTCATTTGTCATCCAATAAATGTATACTGACCACGGACTGTGTGCCAGGCGCTATTCTTCGTATTGGGGATGAAAAAAATCTACAACAATTTCTGCTCCGGTGAAGCTTACACTCCAGAGGGACAAAAATTACACACACAAAAAAAAGTCAAATACGTCGTATTTAGATCTTAGCCATTGGGCATAATTTTTCTCAAATTTAGCCTTTTTAGTTATTATGCATAATTTTAGTATAACTCTCTACCTACAAACTTTTCCTCTCTGTCTGTCCTTTAATAATCTTGCCACTTAATTCTGTTTTATTCTATTCAAACTCACAGGTATCCACTGAACTGTCAAAGTGCTGGGTGCTCTGACAGGTGTTACAGTAGAAATGCAAAAATAAAGGAATTGTCTGATGTGTTCTTTGCCCTCAGAGAACTTTTAATCTACAGTTGTTAAGCATTGTACAATAGCATTTAAACCAGTTGGAATATTCTGAAGTGTTATGGACTAGAGGAAGGAAGTGGCAAGAATGAGTCACAAAAGAAATACATTGTTAAGGAAGATGCCATGGGAGTTTATATTGGGAATGAACCTTGAAGTTCTGCAATGGAAGATTGGAGAAAGGAGATTATATCAGGCCCTGGAAAAGGAATGACCAAAGATATGAATGACTATTGCATATTGGGGAGAGAAAAGAAACCCGACTTCCTTTAAGCAGAGAGTAATTTATCGTCCATCATTGGGGCTAAATCTGTGCTGAGGACAAGAAATCAAATTGTTGATAGTTTTAATTCAAGTTGAACATCAAGAATCAAAGAGTTTGACTTAGGATATTCCTCAAACTGAGTTAATTTGGCCAAACTCTGTGGCTCATCTAATTGTGTGTACATTCTGAGTCAAAGTAGGTGAGTTAAAAGGCTCTATTACATGGTTTGTCAAGGAAACAAAGTGTCTCAGAATTGGGTTTCAGTTTTAAGAATGCAAACTGATGTACATGAATTAATATGGATTTCCCATGTCCTTGGGAAAATCTTGGACTAAAAATCTTCATTCTTATTCAGTGGAATTGGCCTAAGGGACCAACCTAAGGACTCAAGACAAATAACCCAACGAATATAGTTTGCTCAACAAATATTATATTCCATTCATCACAAATTAATGGAGCACTTCTTTTTTATTTTTTACTTACTAGATTATTGGTTTATTATAGAAAGGTATAACCCAGGAACAGCCAGATGGAAGAGATCCACAGGGCAAGGTACATGGGAAGGAAGATAGGGCTTCCATGCCTTTTGCAAGCACGCCACTCTCCCAGATCATGTGTTCACCAATCTGGAAGCTCTCCAAACCCAGTCCTTTTGTTTTGTTTTGTTTTTCTAACATCTTTATTGGAATATAATTGCTTTACGATGGTGTGTTAGTTTCTGCTGTATAACAAAGTGAATCAGCTATACATATACACACATCCCCATATCCCCTCCCTCTTGCGTCTCCCTCCCACCCTCCCTATCCCACCCCTCTAGGTGGACACAAAGCACCGAGCCGATCTCCCTGTGCTGTGTGGCTTCTTCCCACTAGCTATCTATTTTACATTTGGTAGTGTATATATGTCCATGCCACTCTCTATGGAGCACTTCTTAATACTTTGGGTGCTGTGAGAAGAAAGATGGGAATGCACCACTTGGTTCTGTCTCATTGTTCAACACATCTTTACTGAGCAGCTTTTATGTTGTAAAGACTGATGCTTTATAGGCCCTACTAAAGCATCTTGTGATGTTTCCTTAATAAGTATCATTTGTGGGTAATTACCCACCTTTATATCCTGACCTTCCTATCCTATTTCAGAATTTTAGAAGCTGTATGAAATGGAATCAGATTTTGTCATTTACATTTAGGTTGAAAGAAATGACAAAAAATAAATTAGATAGTAGGAAACAACCACTTTTTCCAATGAAACTGAAAGAAATTTGGTTCACTGAAGATAAATTCAAACTACTCAGTCTCTTGCAGGTCTTGCTCATTTTCCAGAGAGGACAGTTTTATGGCCTTTCTCCAGTTCTCACTTTAACTCCATTTATTGTGGAGTTGGCAATATCACGAAAGTTAAGTGAATTTTACAGTTTTACAGTTTTTCCAAAAGCTGATCAGATGTCAAATCTGAGTTACTTTTACGTTTAATGTTTTCCTCTGAAATGTCATCTTATGTGTGTCAAAATAATAATGAATATACAACCAAAGGAACAAAAGAAAGACTTGACAAAATAACAGAAAGCTTACAAACATTTATTGACTACTGAAGTGAAGTTGAAGAAAAGTGGTTTGAATTAGGAAAGAAATGAGAAGATGGGTCTGACTGATAGATTTTCTCTATATATATTAAAAATATGCTAATTTAAAATTTAATGAATCCTTATTACACTTCTCATATATCAAATCTTGTTAAGTATTTTCCTATATATTATCTTGTTAAATTCTTATAGGAAATCTGTCAAGTAGTTAATACAAAATACTTTTTTTTGTTATCTGCAAAAGTGAACATTAGAAAAGTCAGTCAACCTAGAAGAAATGGACAAGTTTCTAGAAACATACAGCCCACCAAAACTGAATCAAGAAGAAACAGATAACTTGAACAGACAGATCACTGGAAGTGAAATAGAATCTGTAATTAAAAAAAACAAAAAAACCCAAACTCCCTACAAACTAAAATCCAGGACTGAATGGCTTCACTGGGGAATTCTACCAAACATACAAAGAACCTATACCAATCCTTCTCAAACTCTTCCAAGAGACTGAAGAGGAAGGAACACTCCCAAAGACATTCTATGAAGCCACCATCACCCTGATACCAAAACAAACAAGACAAAGACACTACGAAAAAAGAAAATTACAGGCCAGGATCTTTGATGAATATAGAGGCACAATTTCTCAATAAAATATTAGGAAACTGAATCCAACAATACATTAAAAAGATCATACACCAGGACCAAGTTGGATTCTTCTCAAGGTCACAAGGATGGTTCAACGTATGCAAATCAATCGATGTGCTACACCACATCAACAAAAGAAAAGACAAAAACCACATGATCATCTCAACAGACGCAGAAAAAGCATTTGATAAAATTCAACATCCATTCACAATAAAAAAAACTCTTACCAAAGTGGGTATGGAGGGAAGATATCTCAATATAATAAAAGCTATTTATGACAAACCCTGAGACTACATAATACTCAATGGTGAAAAGCTGAAAGCCTTCCCACTAAAATCTGGAACAAGACAAGGATGCCCACTCTCATCACTACTACTCAACATAGTACTGGAAGTCCTAGCCACAGCAATCAGACAAGAAAAAGAAATAAAAGGTATCCAGATTGGAAGGGAAGAGGTAAAATTGCCATTATATGCACATAACATAATACTATATTAGAAAACCCTGAAGACTCCACACAAAAACTACTAGAACTGATAAACAAATTCAGCAATGTAGCAGGATACAAGATTAACATACAAAAATCAGTTGCATTTCTTCACATTAACAATGAAATATCAGAAAGGGAATGTAAACAAACAACCCCTTCTAAAATTGCATCAAAAAAATTAAAATACTTAGGAATAAACCTCACCAAGAGGATCGGTGCCGAACAGCACTCACCAGCCCGAGAGCCTTGTCTGCTCACCCGCTGGGACGGGAGGGGGCTGGGAGCTGAGGCTCGGGCTTCAGGCGGATCCCAGGGAGAGGACTGGGGTTGGCTGCGTGAACACAGCCTGAAGGGGGCTAGTGAGCCACAGCTAGCCAGGAGGGAGTCCGGGAAAAAGTCTGGAGCTGCCGAAGAGACATGAGACTTTTTTTTTTGCCTCTTTGTTTCCTGGTGCTCGAGGAGAGAGGATTCAGAGCGCCGCTTAAAGGAACTCCAGAGACAGGTGCGAGCCAAGGCTATCAGCACAGACCCCAGAGATGCGCATGAGTTGCTAAGGCTGCTGCTACCGCCACCAAGAAACCTGTGAGCAAGCACAGGTCACTATCCACACCTCCCCTCCCGGGAGCCTGTGCAGCCCGCCACTGCCAGGGTCCCGTGATCCAGGGACAACTTCCCCGGGAGAACGTACGGCGCGCCTCAGGCTGGTGCAACGTCATGCTGGCCTCTGCCGCCGCAGGCTCGCCCCGCATCCGTACCCCTCCCTCCCCACAGCCTGAGTGAGCCGGAGCCCCCGAATCAGCTGTTCCTTTAACCTCTTCCTGTCTGAGCGAAGAACAGACGCCCTCAGGCGACCTACATGCAGAGTCAGGTTCAAATCCAAAGCTGAACCCCGGGAGCTGTGCGAACAGAGAAGAGAAAAGGAAATTTCTCCCAGCAGCTTCAGGAGCAGCGGATTAAATCTCCACAATCAACTTGATGTACCCTGCATCTGTGGAATACCTGAATAGACAACAAATCATCCCAAATTGAGGAGACAGACTTTGGGAGCAGTTATATATATACTTTTCCTTTTTTCTCTTTTTGTGAGCGTGTATGTGTATGCTTCTGTGTGTGATTTTGTCTATATAGTTTTGCTTTTACCATTTGTCCTAGGGTTCTGTCTCTCCGTTTTTGTTTTTTTTTTTTTATTGCTTAAAATAATTGTTTTTCCTTAATAATTATTTTTTATTTTAATAACTTTATTTTATTTTACTTTATTTTATATTATTTTATTTTATCTTTTTCTTTCTTTCTTTCTGTTTTTTCTCCCTTTTATTCTGAGCCGAGTGGAGGACAGGTTCTCGGTGCTCCAGCCAGGCTTCAGGGCTGTGCCACTGAGGTGGGAGAGCCAAGTTCAGGACACTGGTCCACAAGAGACCTCCCAGCTGCACGTAATATCAAATGGCAAAAATCTCCTAGAGATCTCCATCTAAATGCCAAGACCCAGCTCCACTCAACGACCAGCAAGCTACAGTGCTGGACACCCTATGCCAAACAACTAGCAAGACAGGAACACAACCCCATCCATTAGCACAGAGGCTGCCTAAGATCACAATAAGGCCACAGACACCCCAAAACACACCACTAGACGTGGACCTGCCCACCAGAAAGACAAGATCCAACCTCATCCACCAGAACACAGGCACTAGTCCCCTCCACCAGGAAGCCTACACAACCCACTGAACCAACCTTAGCCACTGGGGACAGACACCAAAAACAATGGAAACTATGAACCTGCAGCCTGTGAAAAGGAGACCCCAAACACAGTAACATAAGCAAAATGAGAAGACAGAGAAACACACAGCAGATGAAGGAGCAAGGCAAAAACCCACCAGACCAAACAAATGAAGAGGAAATAGGCAGTCTACCTGAAAAAGAATTCAGAATAGTGATAGTAAACATGATCCAAAATCCTGGAAATAGAATGGAGAAAATACAAGAAACGTTTAACAAGGACCTAGAAGAACTAAAGAGCAAACAAACAGTGATGAACAACACCCTAAATGAAATTAAAAATTCTCTAGAAGGGATCAATAGCAGAATAACTGAGGCAGAAGAACGGATAAGTGACCTAGAAGATAAAATAGTGGAAATAACTACTGCAGAGCAGAATAAAGAAAAAAGAATGAAAAGAATTGAGGACAGTCTCAGAGACCTCCAGAACAACATTAAATGCACCAACATTCGAATTATAGGGGCCCCAGAAGAAGAAGAGAAAAAGAAAGGGACTGAGAAAATGTTTGAAGAGATTATAGTTTCCCTACTATGGGAAAAGAAACAGTCAATCAAGTCCAGGTAGCGCAGAGAGTCCAATACAGGATAAATCCAAGGAGAAACACACCAAGACACATATTAATCAAACTATCAAATACTAAATACAAAGAAAAAATATTAAAAGCAGCAAGGGAAAAACAACAAGTAACATCAAGAGAATCCCCATAAGGTGAACAGCTGATCTTTCAGCAGAAACCCTGCAAGCCAGAAGGGAGGGGCAGGACATATTTAAAGTGATGAAGGAGAAAAACCTACAACCAAGGTTACTCTACCCATCAAGGATCTCATTCAGATTCAACAGAGAAATTAAAACATTTACAGAAGAGCAAAAGCTAAGAGAATTCAGCACCACTAAACCAGCTTTACAACAAATGCTAAAGGAACTTCTCTAGGCAGGAAACACAAGAGAAGGAAAAGACCTACAATAATAAACCCAAAACAATTAAGAAAATGGTAATAGGAACATACAGATCGATAATTACCTTAAATGTAACTGGATTAAATGCTCCTACCAAAAGACATAGAATGGCTGAATGGATACAAAAGCAAGACCCATATATATGCTGTCTACAAGAGACCCACTTCAGACCTAGGGACACATACAGACTGAAAATGAGGGGATGGAAAAAGATATTCCATGCAAATGGAAATCAGAAGAAAGCTGGAATAGCAATTCTCATATCAGACAAAATAGACTTTAAAACAAAGACTATTAGAAGAGGCAAAGAAGGACACTACATAATGATCATGGGATCAATCCAAGAAGAAAATATAACAATTGTAAATATTTATGCACCCAATATAGGAGCACCTCAATACATAAGGCAAATACTAACAGCCATAAAAGGGGAAATCGAGAGTAACACACTCATAGTAGGGGACTTTAACACCCCACTTTCACCAATGGACAGATCATCCAAAATGAAAAGAAACAAGGAAACAGAAGCTTTAAATGATACATTAAACAAGATAGACTTAATTGATATTTATAGGACATTCCATCCAAAAACAGAATACACATTCTTCTCAAGTGCTCATGGAACATTCTCCAGGATAGATCATATCCTGGGTCACAAATCAACCTTGGTAAATTTAAGAAAATTGAAATCGTATCAAGTATCTTTTCCAACCACAATGCTATGAGACTAGATACCAACTACAGGAAAAAATCTGTAAGAAATACAAACACATGGAGGCTAAAGAACACACTACTTAACAACCAAGAGATCACTGAAGAAATCAAAGAGGAAATCAAAAAAGACCTAGAAACAAATGACAATGAAAACACAACGACCCAAAACCTATGGGATGGAGCAAAAGCAGTTCTAAGAGGGAAGTTTATAGCAATACAATCCTACCTTAAGAAACAAGAATCATCTCAAATAAACAACCTAACCTTACACCTAAAGCAATTAGAGAAAGAAGAAGAAAAAAACCCCGAAGTTAGCAGAAGGAAAGAAATCATAAAGATCAGATCAGAAATAAATGAAAAAGAAATGAAGGAAATGATAGCAAAGATCAATAAAACTAAAAGCTGGATCTTTGAGAAGATAAACAAAACTGATAAACCATTAGCCAGACTTATCAAGAAAAAAAGGAAGAAGACTCAAATCAACAGAATTAGAAATGAAAAAGGAGAAGTAACCACTGACACTGCAGAAATACAAACGATCATGAGAGATTACGACAAGCAACTCTATGCCAATAAAATGGACAACCTGGAAGAAATGGACAATTTCTGAGAAATGACCAACCTTCTGAGACTGAACCAGGAAGAAATAGAAAATGTGAACAGACCAATCACAAGCACTGAAATTGAAACTGTGATTAAAAATCTTCCAACAAACAAAAGCCCAGGACCAGATGGCTTCACAGGCGAATTCTATCAAACATTTAGAGAAGAGCTAACACCTATCCTTCTCAAACTCTTCCAAAATATAGCAGAGGGAGGAACACCCCCAAACTCATTCTACGAGGGCACCATCACTCTGATACCAAAACCAGACAAAGATGTCACAAAGCAAGAAAACTACAGGCCAATATCACTGATGAACACAGATGCAAAAATCCTCAACAAAATACTAGCAAACAGAATCCAACAGCACATTAAAAGGATCATACACTATGATCAAGTGGGGTTTATCCCAGAAATACAAGGATTCTTCAATATACACAAATTAATCAACATGATACACCATATTAACAAATTAAAGGAGAAAAACCATATGATCATCTCAATAGATGCAGAGAAAGCTGTCGACAAAATTCAACACACATTTGTGATAAAAACCCTCCAGAAAGTAGGCATAGAGGGAACTTTCCTCAACATAATAAAGGCCAAATATGACAAACGCACAGCCAACATCGTCCTCAATGGTGAAAAACTGAAACTATTTCCACTAAGATCAGGAAGAAGACAAGGTTGCCCACTCTCACCACTATTATTCAACATAGTTTTGGAAGTTTTAGCCACAATCAGAGAAGAAAAAGAAATAAAAGGAATCCAAATTGGAAAAGAAGAAGTAAAGCTGTCACTGTTTACACATGACATGATACTATACATAGAGTATCCTACAGATGCTACCAGAAAACTACTAGAGCTAATCAATGAATTTGGTAAAGTTGCAGGATACAAAATTAATGCACAGAAATCTCTTGCATTCCTATACACTAATGATGAAAAATCTGAAAGTGAAATTAAGAAAACACTCTCGTTTACCATTGCAACAAAAAGAATAAAATACCTAGGAATAAACCTACCTAAGGAGACAAAAGACCTGTATGCAGAAAATTATAGGACACTGATGAAAGAAATTAGAGATGATACAAATAGACGGAGAGATATACCATGTTCTTGGATTGGAAGAATCAACATTGTGAAAATGACTCTACTACCCAAAGCAATCTACAGATTCAATGCAATCCCTATCAAACTACCACTGGCATTTTTCACAGAACTAGAACAAAAGATTTCACAATTTGTATGGAAACACAAAAGACCCCGAATAGCCAAAGCAATCTTTAGAAAGAAAAATGGAGCTGGAGGAATCAGGCTCCCGGTCTTCAGACTATACTACAAAGCTACAGTAATCAAGACAGTATGGTACTGGCACAAAAACAGAAATATAGATCAATGGAACAGGATAGAAAGCCCAGAGATAAACCCATGCACATATGGTCACCTTATCTTTGATAAAGGAGACAAGAATATACAGTGGAGAAAAGACAACCTCTTCAATAAGTGGTGCTGGGAAAACTGGACAGCTGCATGTAAAAGAATGAAATTAGAACACTCCCTAACACCATACACAAAAATAAACTCAAAATGGATTAAAGACCTAAATGTAAGGCCAGACACCATCAAACTCTTAGAGGAAAACATAGGCAGAACGCTCTATGACATAAATCACAGCAAGATCCTTTTAGACCCACCTCCTAGAGAAATGGAAATAAAAAGAAAAATAAACAAATGGGACCTAATGAAACTTAAAAGCTTCTGCGCAGCAAAGGAAACCATAAACAAGACGAAAAGACAACCCTCAGAATGGGAGAAAATATTTGCAAATGAAGCAACTGACAAAGGATTAATCTCCAAAACATACAAGCAACTCATGCAGCTGAATATCAAAAAAACAAACAACCCAATCCAAAAATGGGCAGAAGATCTAAATAGACATTTCTCCAAAGAAGATATACAGATTGCCAACAAACACATGAAAGAATGCTCAACATCATTAATCATTAGAAAAATGCAAATCAAAACTACAATGAGATATCATCTCACACCAGTCAGAGTGGCCATCATCAAAAAATCCACAAATAATAAATGCTGGAGAGGGTGTGGAGAAAAGGGAACCCTCTTGCACTGTTGGTGGGAATGTAAATTGATCCAGCCACTATGGAGAACAGTATGGAGGTTCCTTAAAAAACTAAAAATAGAACTACCATATGACCCAGCAATCCCACTACTGGGCATATACCCTAAGAAAACCATAATTCAAAAAGAGTCATGTACCAAAATGTTCATTGTCGCTCTATTTACAATAGCCAGGACATGGAAGCAACCTAAGTGTCCATCAACAGATGAATGGTTAAAGAAGATGTGGCACATATATACAATTGAATATTACTCAGCCATAGAAGGGAAAGAAACTGAGTTATTTGTAGTGAGGTGGATGGACCTAGAGTCTGTCATACAGAGTGAAGTAAGTCAGAAAGAGAAAAACAAATACTGTATGCTAACACATATATATGGAATCTAAAAAAAAATGGTCAGAAGAACCTAGCGGCAAGATGGGAATAAATATGCAGACCTACCAGAGAGTTGACTTGAGGAAACGGGGAGGGGGAAGGGTAAGCTGGGGCAAAGTGAGAGAGTGGCATGGACATATACACACTACCAAACGTAAAACAGATAGCTAGTGGGAAGCAGCCGCATAGCACAGGGAGATCAGCCTGGTGCTTTGTGACCACCTAGAGGGGTGGGATAGGGAGGGTGGGAGGGAGGGAGGGAGAAGCAAGAGGGAAGAGATATGGGGCATATGTCTATGTATAACTGATCCACTTTGTTATAAAGCAGAAACTAACACACCATTGTAAACTAATTATACTCCAATAAAGATGTTAAAAAAAATGAAAAAAAAAAAAAAATAATAGAAAAAAAAGAAAAAGAAAAAAATGGTCAGAAGACCTAAACAGACATTTCTCCAAAGAAGACATACAGACGGCCAATAGGCACATGAAAAGATGCTCAACATTGTTAATTATCAGAGAAATGCCAATCAAAACTACGGTGAGGTATCACCTCACACCGGTCAGAATGACCACCACTAAAAAGTCTACAAATAATAACGCTGGAGGGCATGTGGAGAAAAGGGAACCCTCCTACGTTGTTGGTGGGAATGTAAACTGGTACAGCCACTCTGGAGAATAGTATGGAGGTTCCTTAAAAAACTAAAAATAGAGCTATCATATGATCCTGCAATCTCACTCCTGGGCATATATCTGGAGAAAGCTGTATTTTGAAAAGATACATATACCCCAATGTTCACTGCAGCACTATTTACAATAGCCAAGACATGGAAGCAACCTAAATGTCCAAGACAGATGAATGGATAAAGAAGATATGACATGTAAACACAATGGAATATTACTCAACCATAAAAAAGAATGAAATAATGCCATTTGCAGCAACATGGATGGACAGAGATCATCCTACTAAGTGAAGTAAGTCAGACAGAGAGACAAATATCATATGATATCACTTATATGTGGAATCTAAAAAATAATACAAATGAATTTATTTACAAAACAGAAACAGACTCACAGATGTAAAAACCCTATGGTTACCAAAGGGGAAAGGGGGGGGGTAGGGATAAATTAGGAGTTTGGGATTAGTAGATACAAATTATTATATATAAAGTAGATAAACAACAAGGTCCCACTGTATAGCACAGGGAACTATATTAAATACCTTGTAATAAACTGTAATGGAAAAGAATCTGAAAAAGAACACACACACATATATAAAATTGAATCACTTTGCTGTACACCAGAAACTAACACAACATTGTAAATCAACTATACTTCAATAAAAACAAACAAACAAAACTCCCAAATGAAAATGCCAGATAAAGAGGAACTGATCATGTAAAGCATTTGGGTTGCCATGTAGAGCATTTGATGTACTGAGCCCAGTAATCTGTTTGGTTAGAAGTTGTCAAAATGCTTCCTATGATTGATTTTGCATCAGGTCAAATTATATGACAATTCTCTTACTACCAAAAAAATTCTTAATGCAACAGTAATTCAGTGTTTGCTTGATCTTAATATTATAGATTTTGCAACAGTGAAAATACATTTCCTTTCTGTTCTTAGGAGGTTGAAGTGACGGTAAAAAAACTATAGGCCCAAACTGACTACCCATGGTAAAAGCTGTTTAGCGACATAATTTATAGGGAACACGTGATAGTTTCTAGGAGTGACATGCGTCATCTTCCCACATGAAACTATGTAGAATGTAATTTTACAGTTGGGTAAGTTCTCAAGGCAGGGCACAGAGATCTGGCTGTGGGACGCCCATTAATGTCAGAAGGAGTCAAGGGGCTCTATTCCTCATGCCCCTCTTAGAGAATGCACCTGTGTCGGCCTGCTGTGAGAAGAGTCCATTCCTTTTCTGGAAATTCTGAATGCTGATGTTAACCAGCATCACGTATGGCCGTTTATAAAACTTTAGGTTGGTACTCAGATTTACCTATGGTTAATCATGGTGTGAAAATCCAAAGTCATGCAGTTTTACCCCTCATATAATTCTAGACTTATTTTATAAAAATGAAAAGGCCATTGTAAGCATAAATATACAATGTGATGTGAAATAGAAGTCATATAATAGAAAATCCATGCAATGTTGTAATGTGATGTTATATAATTATAATGCTTACAAAACGATGATCCATATGGTTTCAGACCTTAGAATAATATTAATGTAGCTAAAAAAGCAAAGTCCATGCAATAATGGATAATTCTAATATCTCAAGTCTTTGCTTCCTATTTCTTTCACAGAGGGAAGTTGACACATAGGCCCTTGCAGTACTTGTTAAAATTCCCATTTTTCTTTTTTAATTTACAACCCTCACGCACTTCAGCAACCTCTAAACTGCTGCCCTCTAAAAATCCTCCACTTACTCTTGAATACCTATGTTGTATTTATTTTCTTTCCTCCTGTCTCTTTCAAAACTCCTAGAAACAGCCTGGTTAGGCTGGATGTGCCTGGGAGGGCGTGGTGTGGGCAAGAAACTGAGGAGGCCACGCCATGATCCTCCTTAGCAGAAGGTAAACGCAAAGCAAATGGTAATCAATAGTACATAATCACAGAGATGTATGAAAGCACGCATTGGATATCATGCATGTACTCATTTTTACAAATTTTATAAACTTGCAAATATTTTACAGTATGTATTTTTAAGTGCTAAGTACAAAGAACCACAGAGAATACAGAAATGAAAAAACTACAGAGATATATCTTCTGCTATCAAAGAAGGAGTTTAAAATTTAGATGATGGAAATGTTCTATAATATACCATTTTATTATAGAAAGCATTAATGGTAGCCATCAGCCACATGGAGTTGTAAAGCACCTGAAATATGGCTGAAGTAACTGAAAATGTTCGTTTCTGATTACACTTAATTTACATTTAAACTTGAAGAGCCACACATTTTAATTTTTGTTTTTAAGAGATTTGAAGTTTCATTCATGCTAAATCTCTAAGGCCCAAAAGGAGTGCTTAGTACAGGTGCTGAATACACATCTGGTGAGCGAACTAACCAATGAAAAAAAAGGCCTCTCCAGAGCCCCAGCCCAGATAAACCTACCTCCCTTCCCTCCCACATTTTTGAGAACTTGACCCCTCCCGCCATGGCCTCTCAAACAAGCCCTCTATCTCAGAGCTCCACAGTATGTGGCCCTTCCAGCTTTCTATCTCAACCAGTAACTCTTCCATTTAAACCTCCATGAAATCCAGCCAACTCCATCTCCTAAGCATCTCTGGAAACATCCTTCTTCTCTCCTGCCCTACCTGCACCACCCACACGAATGCAGGTCTCAACCAGTCTTAAGAAGCTCAAATCTGAGCCTGTCACTATCCCACTTAATACCTTACCATTGCTTTTGATGTAGTCCGTCTTCTCATCCGGGTCCTGAGGGTCTGCGTGCTCTACACCTCCACACTTGGCGTGGTACTCCAGGCTCCAGCTCTTCGGCCTCTATTCTTTTCCCCTGGGAGTCTTCCCAGAACCCCAGTAGTGGGTAAGGTGGGCCCAGCTTTCCGCACTACTTACCCCAGCCAGGCCTGGGGGCTTAGGGCTGCTCCTGTTCTCTCCCTGCACTGACACAGTCCCTGTGCAACCAAATGAATCTTCGCACCAGGACACTGACCCTTCTCATTCTGTCCTTCCATGGCACCTCGGACCAGGGCTGCCCACCGCTGAGCTTCCTGAGGGTTGGCGAAGCCCAGGCCGAGGGTCCCAGGCCCTCCTGGTGGAGGCGGCAGCTCATGCTGACTGGGGCTTCGGACGGGGTAGGGGACTGACTCCCAGGGCCACTCCTGAGGAGGGGAAGAGTCCGGGCTCAGTGCCTCCCCCCAGCACACACTGCGCGATGACCAAAGGAATACGAGGTAACATTTGGAGGCCACCTTCACCGCCCTAAGCCCTCGACTCGTGTTATCTTACGAAACCCTCACGGTAGTCCTATGAAGGTAGGTACTAGCATTATCCCCATTTTACAGAAGAGGAAACAGAAGCAAGTTAAAAACTGACTGCTCAAGGGTATGCGGCTGGCAAATGGAGGGGCCAGGCCTCGGGCGCCCCTGAGGCCCCCAGTCCCCACCCGCGGCCTCCAGCCAGGAACGCCCTGGTCGCTCTGGGTTCCGCTCAGCGGCAGCCTCTGCGGCTGCGCAGAGTGTCCGGGGGCCTCAGGCAGGCTCCCAGAAGCCTCCCCGCGCGCATGGCCGGAAGCGCCGCTGCCGAGCGCCACTGCCGAGCTCAGGGATGAAGTTGCCACCCAGCTGCCCGAGGCGGCGCCGTCTCTGGTCCCACACGCTGAAGTTTGAATAGCTACCATATTGGGCAGAGCAAATCCGGAAAATCCAAAAGTCGAGTTTGTGAGTAAGTACCAACAATTTCAAAGGAGGGTTAATGCTACCATAAAAGTACAAACACAGTTCTTTAAGGCTCAGAGAAGTAAAATATCTCCAATGAGAAAAATTTAAAACAATAGTTTAATGTAGATTTGAGGGATGAAGAAGCATCATTTAGATTGTACAGTTCATTTCATGGATGAGTTTAAGGGGCGTCAAGTGTTTTATATACTCTTGTTTATTCAAGTCCCAAGCTGGGAAATATTGCCTCTACTTTATGATGTTTGGAACTGAGACTCCGGGGTTAATTAACATACCCAAGTTTACGTGGCTAGTAAGTAGTGCTTACGAGGTTTGAACCCAGGTTTACCTGACTCCTGACCCCAGGTGTGTTCCACATCACTATGCTGGTGAAGGAGTGAGGGGGAATCAAAAGTTATTCAAAGCTACAAAACAGGATGACTTGAAGGTGGCAGTGTCATGATCAGAAGTGGTTTAGGTAGGCAGAGGGTTAGCTTGGAGGTGGTGGATGGATGTATAAAGTACTCAGGGAGAAGATAGCAGTGAAGATTTGGAACTGAGGGAAAGACTGAATGCTTAGGATGAGAATAGATGTGGGAGCCAACTGCAGAATCTGATGAGTGTGGCTGGAGTAGCGGTGGATCATAAAAGGAAAGAATGCACAAATAAGGGTGTGTAATTAAAATCTTAGGAAACATGCCTTTTTAGGGCTCAGGAAGAGAAGAGGAGCCACTAAACGGATCAGTGGAGTGATTAGAGAAGGAGGAACAAACAGTATCAAGTAGGTGGTGGTCACCAGTGTCAAATACTATAGAGAGAACAAGGAGGGTGAAGACCTAGCAGTGAGAATGAAGTTTCCTGTTGGAAAGTTTAGTGACCCTTAAAAGAGAGGAAGCACAACTGTTTAGAAGCCCTCAAATTTCCTCAAAATTTATACTTTCCCAAGGCCCTTCCCTATGCTCCTAGTCCTATGCCCTCATGCATCCCAGTTGTTTTTTCAGGAATTTAGGTAGAAAAGATCTGAGTACTTTAAAAATAGACCTTATGGCTTTCATGAGCTATATCTGTCTTTTCTCCCTATTTCTAGCACTGGTCTATGGTTGGGACTTAGTAGCACTTAATACAAAGTTATAGGATGAATGAAAGAGACTAGGTAATGTCTTTTTTTTTTCCTCATGCATATTTTAGTATTTTGGGAAAAGGATATTTATTAATTACTGAACCCCCAGGTACTAAGTATTATGGGTAACACAGAATAAAATGTTAGATATTGTTTTTGTTCTCAAAGAATTTATAGTCTGCATGGAGGAGGGGCTAAAACAAACACATCTGAGATTATTAGGTGCTAAGTTTTATGGAACACAACATTGACAAGCAGGCAGTTGCAGTGGTCCAGCCAGACTGGTTTTTAAATACTAAACTACTTTCCCTGCTCTGTGTAGCGCCTTGGCCCCCATACCCTTCCCTGGGAACCCAGGACATCCCCATATTCTAGCAATTGAATGAGTAAGGCCTGGCAAACAAGAACCTCTGGAACCCTGTCCTAGAGTATAGCCAGTGTCCATTCTGATTGGATGGATTTCTTGTCATCTCAATTGTTGAATATTTTGATTATCACCCTGGAGGTGTGTATTATTAACACTGTAAGAATTTGCAAAAAGTCTTAGAAAATCAGGTAAAACAAATGACTCAGAGATAGGGTGATGTTAATTTCTTTAGGTAAAATGATTACCAATCATGGATTAATCATATATTAATCATAGATATGTGGGTGCATCTAAATTTGATATTCCAATACTAACTTTGGATTGAAGTGGGTTCAGTACACAAAGATTGTTAGTCTAACCCTGGCTTTAGTGTTAATTGGCTTTATGGCCTTGGTTAAGTCACTTTACTTCTGGGTTTATTTTATTTCTTTGTGAAATAGGTAGGCCAAACAATTGTATGAGAATGATTTCTGCTGCAGGTATCAGAAAAATCCTATTCAACTGGCTGAAGACTAAGAACTTTTTTTTTTTTTTAATGATTTTTTTTTAACTTTTTGGGTTTTATTTATTTATTTATTTATTTATTTATTTATTTATTTATGGCTGTGTTGGGTCTTCGTTTCTGTGCGAGGGCTTTCTCTAGTTGCGGCAAGTGGGGGCCACTCTTCATCGCGGTGCGCGGGCCTCTCATTATCGCGGCTTCTCTTGTTGCGGAGTACAGGCTCCAGACGCGCATGCTCAGTAATTGTGGCTCACGGGCCTAGTTGCTCCGTGGCATGTGGGATCTTCCCAGACCAGGGCTCGAACCCGTGTTCTCTGCATTGGCAGGCGAATTCTCAACCACTGCGCCACCAGGGAAGCCCAGAACTTTTTATATAACATATAAAAAGAGGTCTGCAGGAAGGACAGTCTTAAGGAAGGATAGATGAAGACACTGGCTCCACTTTATGAGTCTCTTTGTTCTATTCTCTACACGTGTGGACTTCGTGTTCGGTGTAGTCAAATAAGAAAGACATTGCTTTCTGTGTCTTTCTTAAGAGTGAATAGTACCCTTCCCCCCACCAGTTTCTCATCAAAGTTGTGTCATATGCTCCTGTCTAAACTGATACCTGGCAAGGAGAATGGGACCACAATGATTGACTTAGACTATACCAGTCTTGCCCTCTGGCTGGGCATAAGTCCAGCTTTCCTTGAACATGAACAAAATAGATCATGGGTACCCAAACAAAACCACGATTCTGTTAGGAAGAAGGAAGGAGAGTGTGACTGCTGTGTGGACAATTATGATTCCCCTTTTAGCAAATGAAATTGTTGATCTGTCTTCATTCTTCAATATCCTTTCCTCCTTACCTCAAATACTACCTACTTGGATTTGAACCCCCAACACTCTCAAACAGGGATCATCTATCATTTACATGAAAGTCATCCAGAGGAGGACAGTTAAATGAATCAAACTTTGTTCTAACACCAGTCCTTCTCTCATCACTCCATTGCTTCAAGGAACTGTAAAAGGAAGGGTGGGTTATCGCAGTGGGATACTGCATAGTGCTAATAATGCCAAGGATCATGGATTAGTCCTCACATTAACTAAATTGTACTGTTCTGGTTTTCTTTGGCCAACAATCAGCCAGGTACTGAGAAGAGTCCTGGAGGACAGGGCAGTTTGATGTAGTTTCTACTGAGGGCATACAGTGCACTTTGGCAGAAATTCAGCTGTTAGAATTCCAGACAGGTAAACCTATCGGCTAGCACTGTAAAATAACTGACCTGTTCTTAGCCAGGCACACTGACTCACTGTAGTCTCACAAAAAGGCAAATTCAGAGAGGATTAACGAGGGTGTTGAGGAAGTGGGAGAAAGAAAGCAGCTGACTGATCAGTACTGTTTTCTTAGTTTCTTTACCCTGGACATTGTGAGTGTACGTGATGGTTTGTATTCTGACTCCTTCCTGATTTATTTCTGAACATAACCTCGATCTATCGTCTTAGGTCTATGGAAAATTCATCTCATTAACTAGAATACTGACTTTCCAATCAAGTATCAGATCTTAAATTATTATCTATAACTGATACTGAACCTGTGGGCCAGCTCAGGTTGAAGTGAGTTCCTTTGTACTCCCAGGGAGGAATTCAGTGACTAGCACAAAGCAGTGGATCAGAAAAGGGTTCTTGCTCCCTACTTCCCTCTATTAGATTTCACCCTGACAACTCTACCTCCTACTCAGCTTGTTATACACAGATGGATATTTGAACAGTTTCTCATAAAGAATATTTCAGCTTGAGAAGAAGTATGAATATGTAGTAATTCAAGGTTCTTCACATTTGAGACATGGTTCTGGTAGCGTGATTATTGACTTTTGACTTCACTATAGATCACAGATTCATAGTTGGATTAAGAATTACAATATTGTAAGATATGAAAAGAAATGACTTCTAAATTGTCCTAGAAAGAGTCAACCTCAGATGGCCCTGGGTGGCATTGAAATCTTAAATGATTTATTACCTTTTCCCCTCATTTTCTCCCTTCTTTTAGACGGAGGGTTAAAAAAAAAGATTCCAGTGTATCTTCTTTGTTGACTTATTAGCCATCACTCTTTCTTCTTTTTTAAAGTGGTTGCTTTAGGGTGTATAATATACGTCTTTTAACTTATCACAATTTATCTTTAAGTAATATTATACTTCACTTTCTCTCTTCCCAGCCTTTATGTCATTGTCGTTATATATTGTATTTCTACATGTTATAAAAGCAAACATACATTGTAATTGCTTTTTCTTTTAACAGAGGACCAACTTTTAAAATATTTAAAAATTAAGCAACAGTATCTTTCATATTTACCCACATATTAACCATCTTAGTGCTTTTCATTCCTTTGTGTACATACAGATTTCCACCTGATATCATTTTCATTATGCCTAAGGGACTTCTTTCAATATTCCTTATAATGCAGTTTTGCTGGTAATTCATTTTTTCAGTTTTTAGATGTCTGAAAAAATTCATTTCCTCTTTATTTTTAAAAGATATTTGCACTGAGTATAGAATTCCACATTGACACACTTTTTTTTTCTTCCTTTCAGTACCTCAGAGATAATTCTCCACTGTCTTCTGGAATGTATTGTTTTCAGTAAGAAATCTGCTATTGTTCATATCTTTGTTCCTCTGTATGTAATGTACCTTTTTTCCATTTAATTATGATGTGTATCAATATCATTTTATTCGTGTGTCTTATGCTTGGGTTTAGTTGACTTTTTTGAATATATAGGTCTGTCATTTTCAACAAAACTGGAAAATGTTTGGCCATGATTATTCAAACATTTTTACTGTCCTCTTTTGGTGACTCTATAAGTTACATTAGCCGCTTAAAGTTGTCCCACAGCTCACTGATGCTCTGTTCATTTTTCCTCCAGTCTTTTTTTTTTATAAATTTATTTTATATATTTATTTATTTTTGGCTGCGTTGGGTCTTCATTGCTGCATGTGGGCTTTCTCTAGTTGTGGCGAGCAGGGGCTACTCTTTGTTGCGGTGTGCAGGCTTCTCATTGTGGTGGCTTCTCTTGTTGCGGAGCATGGGCTCTAGGCACGCGGGCTTCAGTAGTTGTGGCATGTGGGCTCAGTAGTTGTGGCTCGCAGGCTCTAGAGCACAGGCTCAGTAGTTGTGGCACACGGGCTTAGTTGCTCTGCAGCATGTGGGATCTTCCCGGACCAGGGTTCGAACCCATGTCCCCTGCATTGGCAGGCAGCTTCTTAACCACTGTGCCACCAGGGAAGCCCTTTCCTCCAGTCTTTTATCCGTTTTTCATATTGAGTATTGAGTATTTTCTTTTGTGATATATTCAGGTTCACGCATCTTTTCTTCTTCATTGTCTAATCTGTTTTTAATTCTACCCAGAGAAATATTGTCAGTTATTGCATTTTTTTATCTCTAAAAATTTGACTTAGTTTACTTTTATATCATCAGTGTCTCTATTTATGACTCACTCTTTACGCTGTCTTCTTGAATATATGGAATATAGTTATAAAAGCTGTTTTAATGTTCTTGCATACTAATTGTATTATCTGTGTCATTTTTGGATCTTTTTTTATTGATTGATTTTTCTCCTCACCACATGTCATGTTTTCCTTTTTCTTTGCATTTCAGGGAATTTTTGACTGGATGACAGACACTGTGAATTTTATGTTGTTGGGTGACAGGTATATTTAAATTCCTATAAATATTCTTGAGGTTTATTCTGAACCTCAAGTAAGTTACTTACTTGGAAACAGCTTGATTCTACCAAGGCTTGCTTTGAATTTTGCTAGGTAGAACCAGAGCAGCCTTTAGTCTAGGCTAACTTTTCCCTATTACTGAAGCAATACCTTTCTATGTGCTCAATGCCCCATGAATTATGAGGATTTTATATTTTCTCTATGGGAATATTGAATAATTCCAGCCTGGCGTGAGTTGCAGAGATTTTTCTCTCTTCTCGTTTTGAGATGTTTTATTTCCTACCTTGGACAGTTTCCTCATGTGCATGTACTAATCAGTACTCAATCAAAGGCTTAAGGGGGAACCTCTGCAGACCTCTGGAGATCTCTCTCTCTCTTTCTCTTTCCCTCTCTCTCTCTCTGGCTCTGTCTCTCTCTCTGGCTTTCTCTTTTCTCTGGTATTCTTTCCTGTGAACTCTAGCCACTTTGGCTTCCCAATTCTATTATCTCATCAATTCCAGGAGATGGCTGACTTCACCAGGTTTCCCTTTCCCTGTGCTGCAGCCTGGAAGATGTTTCCAGGCAGTAATCTGGGACAATCATAGAGCTCACCTTGTTTGTTTCCTCTCTCTCAGTGATCACTTTTCTGTGCTGCCTGATGTGCAGTATCTGAAAACTGTTGTTTCATATATTTCATATGGTTTTAAATTTGTTCTTGCGTTAGGAGAATAAATCTGGTGCTTGTTACTCACCTTGGCTGAAGCAGAAGTTGTTGAATAATTTCTTTTATTTTTTTAATACAAACAGAAAGTCACAAAAATTATAATCATCCTCATCAGTTCACTCAGTCCCATGTAATTACTTTTTTTTCCATCTTGATCTTTTGTTAGCACTTTTATGAATTCATCAGTTTTCCATTAGAGTTCTGAAAATGCTTATTCATTCAGTTCAGCAGTATAGTCAGTTACCAGAAACCTGTACTCGTCAGAGTCTTTTCCATGAATTCCTTGAAGATGAAACCCTTTTATAGGAACATTTTTGCAAAAGCATCAGAGTACACCCAGAACTGTCTGTAAATGACAAAAGACTTAAAAATGACCATGGTTAAAGATTTGATGAAAGTTCATAATAATGCAATTGACAAGGAAATTTAGTTATTTCTGAGATACACATTTTAAGTAATAACTAGAATTATGACTTATAACATTATACCAGAACATGTAAGATTTTTAGAAATTTCATGTAATGTCTGAAATATTTATATTAACATATTTCCATACAAATAACCCAAAGAAAGTTTAGTATTAGTTTTTTGTTTGTTTGTTTGTTTGTTTTTTTATACTGCAGGTTCTTATTAGTCATCAATTTTATACACATCAGTGTATACATGTCAGTCCCAATCGCCCAATTCAGCACACCACCATCCCCACCCCACCGCAGATATCCCCCCTTGGTGTCCATACGTTTGTTCTCTACATCTGTGTCTCAACTTCTGCCCTGCAAACCGGTTCACCTGTACCATTTTTCTAGGTTCCACATACATGCGTTAATATATGATATTTGTTTTTCTCTTTCTGACTTACTTCACTCTGTATGACAGTCTCTAGGTCCATCCACGTCTCAACAAATGACTCAATTTCGTTCCTTTTTATGGCTGAGTAATATTCCATTGTATATATGTACCACAACTTCTTTATCCATTCGTCTATCGATGGGCATTTAGGTTGCTTCCATGACGTGGCTGTTGTAAATAGTGCTGCAATGAGCATTGGGGTGCATGTGTCTTTTTGAATTATGGCTTTCTCTGGGTATATGCCCAGTAGTGGGATCGCTGGATCATATGGTAATTCTATTTTTAGTTTTTTAAGGAACCTCCGTACTGTTCTCCATAGTGGCTGTATCAATTTACATTCCTACCAACAGTGCAAGAGGGTTCCATTTTCTCCACACCCTCTCCAGCATTTGTTGTTTGTAGATTTTCTGATGATGCCCATTCTAACTGGTGTGAGGTGATACCTCATTGTAGTTTTGATTTGCATTTCTCTAATAATTAGTGATGTTGAGCAGCTTTTCATGTGCTTCTTGGCCATCTGTATATCTTCTTTGGAGAAATGTCTATTTAGGTCTTCTGCCCATTTTTGGATTGGGTTGTTTGTTTCTTTAATATTGAGCTGCATAAGCTGTTTATATATTTTGGAGATTAATACTTTGCCCGTTGATTTGTTTGCAAATATTTTCTCCCATTCTGAGGGTTGTCTTTTCATCTTGTTTATGGTTTCCTTTGCTGTGCAAAAGCTTCGAAGTTTCATTAGGTCCCATTTGTTTATTTTTCTTTTTCTTTCCATTACTCTAGGAGGTGGATCAAAAAAGATCTTGCTGTGATTTATGTCAAAGAGTGTTCTTCCTATGTATTCCTCTAAGAGTTTTATAGTGTCTGGTCTTACATTTAGGTCTCTAATCCATTTTGAGTTTATTTTTGTGTATGGTGTTAGGGAGTGTCCTAATTTCATTCTTTTACATGTAGCTGTCCAGTTTTCCCAGCACCACTTATTGAAGAGACTGTCTTTTCTCCATTTTATATCTTTGCCTCCTTTGTCATAGATTAGTCGACCATAGGTGTGTGGGTTTATCCCTGGGCTTTCTATCTTGTTCCATTGATCTATGTTTCTGTTTTTGTGCCAGTACCATATTGTCTTGATTACTGTAGCTTTGTAGTATGGTTTGAAGTCAGGGAGTCTGATTCCTCCAGCTCCGTTTTTTTCACTCAAGACTGCTTTGGCTATTCGGGGTTTTTTGTGTCTCCACACAAATTGTAAGATGATTTGTTCTAGTTCCGTAAAAAATGCCATTGGTAATTTAGGGATTGCATTGAATATGTAGATTGCTTTGGGTAGTATAGTCATTTTCACAATATTGATTCTTCCAATCCAAGAACATGGTGTATCTCTCCATCTGTTGGTGTCACCTTTAATTTTTTTCATCAGTGTCTTATAGTTTTCTGCATACAGGTCTTTTGTCTCCCTAGGTAGGTTTATTCCTAGGTATTTTATTGTTTTTGTTGCAATGGTAAATGGAAGTGTTTCCATAATTTCTCTTTCAGATTTTTCATCATTAGTGTATAGGAATGCAAGAGATTTCTGTGCATTAATTTTGTATCCTGCAACTTTACCAAATTCATTGATTAGCTCTAGTAGTTTTCTGGTGGCATTTTTAGGATTCTCTATGTATAGTATCATGTCATCTGCAAACAGTGACAGTTTTACTTCTTCTTTTCCAATTTGTATTCCTTTTATTTCTTTTTCTTCTCTGATTGCCGTGGCTAGGACTTCCAAAACTATGTTGAATAATAGTGGTGAGAGTGGACATCCTTGTCTCGTTCCTGATCTTAGAGGAAATGCTTTCAGTTTTTCACCATTGAGAATGATGTTTGCTGTGGGTTTGTCGTATATGGCCTTTATTATGTTGAGGTAGGTTCCCTCTATGCCCACTTTCTGGAGAGTTTTTATCAGAAATGGGTGTTGAATTTTGTCAAAAGCTTTTTCTGCATCTATTGAGATGATCATATGGTTTTTATTCTTCAATTTGTTAATATGGTGTATCACAGTGATTGATTTGCATATATTGAAGAATCCTTGCATCCCTGGGATAAGTCCCACTTGATCATGGTGTATGATCCTTTTAATGTGTTGCTGAATTCTGTCTGCTAGTATTTTGTTGAGGATTTTTGCATTTATATTCATCAGTGATATTGTTCTGTAATTGTCTTTTTTTGTAGTATCTTTGTCTGGTTTTGGTATCAGGGTGATGGTGGCCTCATAGAATGAGTTTGGGGGTCTTCCTTCCTCTGCAATTTTTTAGAAGAGTTTGAGAAGGATGGGTGTTAGCTCTTCTCTAAATGTCTGATAGAATTCACCTGTGAAGCCATCTGGTCCTGGACTTTTGTTTGTTGGTAGATTTTTAATCAGAGTTTCAATTTCATTACTTGTGATTGGTCTGTTCATATTTTCCGTTTCCTCCTGGTTCAGTCTTGGAAGGTTATACCTTTCTAAGAATTTGTCCATTTTTCCAGGTTGTCCATTTTATTGGCATAGAGTTGCTTGTAGTAGTCTCTTAGGATGCTTTGTATTTCTGCGATGTCTGCTGTAACTTCTCCGTTTTCATTTCTAATTTTATTGATTTGAGTCCTCTCCCTCTTTTTCTTGATGAGTCTGGCTAATGGTTTATCAATTTTGTTTATCTTCTCAAAGAACCAGCTTTTAGTTTTATTGAACTTTGCTATTGTTTTTGTTGTTTCTCTTTCATTTATTTCTGCTCTAATCTTTATGATTTCTTTCCTTCTGCTAACTTTGGGTTTTGTTTGTTTTTCTTTCTCTAGTTCCTTTAGGTGTAAGGTTAGATTGTTTACTTGAGATTTTTCTTGTTTCTTGAGGTAGGCTTGTATAGCTATAAACTTCCCTCTTAGAACTGCTTTTGGTGCATCCCATAGGTTTTGGATCGTCGTGTTTACATTGTCATTTGTCTCTAGGTATTTTTTGATTTCCTCTTTGATTTCTTCAGTGATCTCTTGGTTGTTTAGTAACGTATTGTTTAGCCTCCATGTGTTTGTGTTTTTTACGTTTTTTTCTCTGTAATTCATTTCTAATCTCATAGCATTGTGGGCAGAAAAGATGCTTGATATGATTTCAATTTTCTTAAATTTACTGAGGCTTGATTTGTGACCCAAGATGTGATCTATCCTGGAGAATTTTCCGTGCGCACTTGAGAAGAAAGTGTAATCTGCTGTTTTTGGATGGAATGTCCTATAAATGTCAATTAAATCTATCTGGTCTATTGTGTCATTTAAACCTTCTGTTTCCTTATTTATTTTCATTTTGGATGATCTGTCCACTGGTGTAAGTAAGGTGTTAAAATCCCCCACTATTATTGTGTTACTGTCAATTTCCTCTTTTATAGCTGTTAGCAGTTGCCTTATGTATTGAGGTGCTCCTATGTTGGGTGCATATATATTTATAATTGTTATATCTTCTTCTTGGATTGATGCTTCGATCATTATGTAGCGTCCTTCCTTGTCTCTTGTACATTTTTTATATTAAAGTCTATTTTATCTGATATGAGTATAGCTACTCCAGCTTTCTTTTGATTTCCATTTGCATGGAATATCTTTTTCCATCCCCTCACTTTCAGTCTGTATGTGTCTCTAGGTCTGAAGTGGGTCTCTTGTAGACAGCATATATATGGGTCTTGTTTTTGTATCCATTCAGCAAGCCTGTGTCTTTTGGTTGGAGCATTTAATCCATTCACGTTTAAGGTAATTATCAATACGTATATTCCTATGACCATTTTCTTAATTGTTTTGGGTTTGTTTTTGTAGATCCTTTTCTTCTCTTGTGTCTCCCACTTAGAGAAGTTCCTTTAGCATTTGTTGTAGAGCTGGTTTGGTGGTGCTGAATTCTCTTAGCTTTTGCCTGTCTGTAAAGCTTTTGATTTCTCCATCGAATCTGAATGAGATCCTTGCTGGGTAGAGTAATCTTGGTTGTAAGTTCTTCTCTTTCATCACTTTAAGTATATCATGCCACTCCTTTCTGGCTTGTAGAGTTTCTGCTGAGAAATCAGCTGTTAACCTTATGGGATTTCCCTTGTATGTTATTTGTGGTTTTTCCCTTGCTGCTTTCAATAATTTTTCTTTGTCTTTAATTTTTGCCAATTTGACTACTATGTGTCTCGGTGTGTTTCTCCTTGGGTTTCTCCTGTATGGGACTATCTGCACTTCCTGGACTTGGGTGGGTATTTCCTTTCCCATGTTAGGGAAGTTTTCGACTATAATCTCTTCAAATATTTTCTTGGGTCCTTTCTCTCTCTCTTCTCCTTCTGGGACCCCTATAATGTGAATGTTGTTGCGTTTAATGTTGTCCCAGAGGTCTCTTAGGCTGTCTTCATTTCTTTTCATTCTTTTTTCTTTATTCTGTTCCGCAGCATTGAATTCCACCATTCTGTCTTACAGGTCATTTATGCATTTTTCTGCCTCAGTTATTCTGCTATTGATTCCTTCTAGTGTAGTTTTCATTTCAGTTATTGTGTTGTTCATCTCTGTTTGTTTGTTCTTTAATTCTTCTAGGTCTTTGTTAAACATTTCTTGCATCTTCTCCATCTTTGCCTCCATTCTTTTTCCAATGTCCTGGATCATCTTCACTATCATTATTCTGAATTCTTTTTCTGGAAGGTTGCCTATCTCCACTTCATTTACTTGTGTTTCTGGGGTTTTATCTTGTTCCTTCATCTGGTACATAGCCCTCTGCCTTTTCATCTTGTCTATCTTTCTGTGAATGTGGTTTTTGTTCCACAGGGTGCAGGATTGTAGTTCTTCTTGCTTCTGCTGTCTGCCCTCTGGTGGATGAGGCTATCTAAGAGGCTTGTGTAAGTTTCCTGATGGGAGGGACTGGTGGTGGGTAGAGCTGACTGTTGCTCTGGTGGGCAGAGCTCAGTAAAACTTTAATCCTCTTGATTGTTGATGGGTGGGGCTGGGTTCCCTCCCTGTTGATTGTTTTGCCTGAGGCAACCCAACACTGGATCCTACCTGGGCTCTTTTTTGGGCTAATGATAGACTCTGGGAGGGCTCATGCCAAGGAGTACTTCACAGAACTTCTGCTGCCAGTGTCCT